>NW_007245859.1:206078-219129 GCF_000164805.1 Carlito syrichta | reverse complement strand
ATTACACATTTAAGAGTTCTAATGGAGATAAATTTACATAGATTCTGAAAGTCACCCAATGAAAAACCATTGAGACCTAACATTTGAAAACTTTGTAGAAAACAGCTGGGTTTAGTTCCAAAGCTCCAAAATTAAATAGAAACAAGGGAAAGATCCTAATCTCTCAGACCATCTGTTCACGGAACAGTGAAAAAAATGACAAGAGTCTTCGGCTGGGGGGACTGCAATGCCCTATTAACCGAAGTCTGCAAGTCTCTTTTATTCTGATCCTCACAGCCTATCAAAGCAAATATTTTTATTCACATGTTCTTCTGTTTCCACATAAGGAAACTGAGGCTTACTCCCATGTCATACAAGAACGTCCACCTAGTTGACCGCTTCAACATTTCCAAATTACAATGCCCTTTCTGTATCAGCTTTCAATTCCTTTCTTTCTTCCTTTTCCCTTGCCTTTTTCTTTCTTCCCTTTCCTCCCACATTAACTGAGATGCATCTGTAGTGGCAGAAATTATTCTGTGTTGCCAAGGTTCAACTAAGAAATATGTATGCCCGTAGTGGCAGGAAAGCTAAGAATGATTTATAGAAATCTAGAGAAGTGGCATTCATACCAGCTCTTCAACTCTTATTTCTTTACTGTGTCTATTGAAAATGGAAACTTCATATATCACACAAAACATAAAACAGCACATTACATATCAAATGCTGAGCATTTTTTGCCAAAGAAAGAAACATGACTTTGCATGTCTATTATACAGGTTCTTTATGAAATGTCTTATCCAAAACAAACCAAACCCCAGCACTTTAGGAGGCAGAGGTAAAATGATTCCCTGAGTCCAGGGGCTCGAGACCAGCCTGGGCAATTTGACGAGACCTTATCCCTACAACAAATCAAAAAATAAGCTGGGCATGGTGGCATACACCTATGGTTCCAGCTACTTGGAAGGCTGAGGTGGAAGGATCAGCTGAGCCCAGCAGGTCAAGGCTGTGGTGGCCATGAGTGTGCCACTACACTCCAGCCTGGACAACAGAGTGAGACTCCAACTCAAAAACAAACAAACAAAAAACCACCTGGACTGCCCCAAGGCAAGGTTCCAGAGTGAGCCTAAGGGTAACAGATCCCAAAAAGGACGTGTTAGTTAGATCAGGCAGAGCACAGAAGGGGGAGGGGTGGGACATAGATGGCAGGCTAGATGGGTGACCCTTAGACACAAAAGAAGTTTTGCTGATTTGTAAATTCAAGCAGCAGTGGTTTTCAACTGATTTTTTTAAGTGCAAAGTGTTTTGTTCAGATAAATTTCACCCCAAAGCATAAAACTGCATTGAAGAAACCAAATTCTTTGGTTGATGCAGAATGGGGAACCCTAGAGCTTTCTCTCCAGGCTCCTCTTGTGGCCCCTGCTATGGGAAAAGCCTAGCACATATTTAAGTTATTTATACTTAAGCATTCCTTAAGATAAAAGTTATTTGTACTTAAGCATCCCTTAGAATAAGCAGGCAAACCCACTTTCTAGGCTCACAGCAATTATTTCACCAAGAGTCCCCATCTCAAGCCCCTTCCAACTCAGGGGTTTCAGAGAGAAGAGGCAGCTGGCCAGGGATTCCAGTCTTTCCTGGAAACCTGATTACTTATCTTCAAAGCTGAGTCACACCCAAGCAGGACAGTGGGTGTGAGAATGAAAGGTTTGGCTTCCTAGGGAAATGGCTGGGGCTTGTTGGATTGTGGCGGGCTGTATCAAGTTTATCCAGTCCTAAAATAACAGTTCTGTTTAGAGAAGGCCGTTCTCAAACACGTATCCCTCAGTACGGCACTGAGAAATTGTGCTCTTACATTCAGCCCTTTAGCAATTCACTATTTTCAAAGCACTATTTTTGTGTCCATTATCTAGTAAGTTCCCTGCCCCATGAGGCAAGCTAGACAGGCATCATTAACCCATTTTACAGACAAGGAAGCTGACACTCAGAAAGAGAATCCAGAAAGAGAATCCCACAAGGTCACGTGACTGATACACAGCTCTGCTTCCTATTCAGAGATTCATTTTATTTATTTATTTATTTATTTACTTTTGGGGTCAGAGTCTCACTCGGTCGCCCAGACTGGAGTGCAGTGGCTGGTCCCGGCCACCGCAGCCTCGACCTGCTGGGCTCCGGCGATCCTTCCGCCTCAGTCTTCCAAGTAGCCGGAATTACAGGCATGTGCTACCATGCCCGGCTGATTTTTTGATTTATTGTAGAGATGAGGTCTTGTTGCCCAGGCGGGTCTCGAACCCGCAGGCTCAGGCAATCCACTCACCTCAGCCTCCCAAAGGCACGGGATTACAGGCTGAGCCACCGAACCTGGCTATTTATTTATTTATTTTGAGTTGGACTCTCACTCTGTCGCCCAGGCTGGAGTGCAGTGGCATGCTCATGGCCACCGCAGCCTCGACCTGCTGGGCTCAGGCGATCCTTCCACCTCAGCCTTCCAAGTAGCTGGAACTACAGGCATGGACCACCACGCCCAGCTAATTTTTTGATTTACTGTAGGGATGATGTCTCACCAGGTGCCCAGACTGGTCTCGAAAACCTGGGCTCAAGCAACCCTCTCACCTCGGCCTCCCAAAGTGGTGGGGTTTCAGGCTTGAGCCACCATGCCTGGCCAATTCAGACCTTTAAACATGCGTGTTATATCCAAAGGCCTTGCATCCTAGCGCAGTCGTAAGTGAAAGCCACAGATTTGGTGCTACCAGCTCTGTGTCCTTGGAGAACATCCATGTCCTCATTATTCAGCAGGTGAATAATGACCTGCCTCACTACTTCACAGGATTTTGAAGAACAAATAAGATGACTTGGTAAAAGTACTCTGCGACATGCCATCTAAGTGTTAGTTACTCTTCCCCCTCTCCCACCCCAACATTTTGGCAAGTTCTCTGTCTTCTATTAACTTGGACCTCACTTCCACAAACCAAATAAAATTAGTTTCACACTCTCTGCTGGTATTGTGCAAGCCTCTCACTATTGTCAGCAGCTGGCTGGCAGCCAGAGCTGACAGCGAGTCCCGCTTTTGTAGCAAACCAAAGCTCTCAATCTTTCCATGTCAGAGATTTGAAGATGCACTGCCAAGGTTTTGAAGGCTGCTTTACCCTGAGTCCCAAGCTGTGGCCATAGAGACTATGGGTCAGTCCAATGTCTTGGGGAGGACCTCCAGGGGAATGGCAGGGGGAAGTGGGGTCTCTGTGGGATCATCATAGGCTGGGGTCTTGCCTTCTGCTTGGCGGACTCAGAACCTGAATTTGGCAAGTCATTGGAAGGTGATCTGTCTCCGAAGCTAAATTCAGAGGAGATGACTTTGTAAAGTCAAATGGCAATTTAATCATTTTTTATAGGAATTCAAAATTGGATTTGGGCTTTTTGTAGAGGAAGGTGAGCTGCGGATGGCAACATTGGTTTGCTGCAAATGAAATCAGAGTAAGAAGTTTAGAATGATTTGGGGAATATGTATGCTTTTATAAAACGAAAATGACTTTGCTGCTTTTTCAAAGCCTAAACATTATACATGTTCATTGTTTAAAAAGAATCCACAGCCAGGCACGATGGCTCAAGTCTGTAATCCCAGCACTTTGGGAGGCTTAGGCGAGAGGACTGCCTGAGCCTGCGGGTTCAAGACCAGCCTGAGCAACTTGGCAAGACCTCGTCTCTACAATAAGCCAAAAAATAGCCGGGCATGGTAGCGTGCGCCTGTAGTTCCAGCTACTTGGAAGGTTGAAGCAGAAGGATCGCCTGAGCCCAGCAAGTCAAGGCTGCAGTGGCCATGTGTGTACCACTGCACTCCAGCCTGGGTGACAGAGTGAGACTTCAACTCAAAAAAAAAAAAAAAAAGAATCCAGGTCGGGGTTGGTGGCTCAGCCTGCAATCCCAGCACTTCAGGAGGCCGAAGCGAGTGGAATGCCTCAGCTCACAGGTTCGAGACCAGCCCCGGCAACTTGGTGAGATCTCGTCTCTACAATAAATCAAAAATTAGCCAGGTGTGGTAACACAAGCCTGTAGTTCCAACTACCTGGAAGGCTGAGGTGGAAGGATCGCTGGAGCCCTGCAGGTTGATGCTGAGGTGGCCATGAGTGTGCTACTGCACTCCAACCTGGGCAACAGAGTGATACTCCAACTCAAAAAAAAAAAAAAAAAAAGAATCAAGACAACTACACAGTATTATATACTGAAAAGCATTCACCCAGAGAATGTTATCGTTAATGTTTTTTAATCTATTCCTTCAGACTTTTTCTTACGTGTATTGTTTCCAAAATTAGATTATACTGTACATGATGCTGTTTTGTAAACTTTTTAGCTTAGTATGTTCTTGGACACCTTTTATGCCTTCTAAATGCATGTCAGTCTTTTAACTAGTTGTTAATAAATGATATTTTTCTCAAGCAGTGAAGTGGTCTCAAGATCCTCCTTCTCTTCTAAAGATGCCATCATCTGGGCCTCCTCCCACCCCCTCAAGGATCCCTGATGCTGGATAATTCTGAGAAACACACTGGTCTCTTATTTCTGACCAACACCAACAGGCTCCAGAAAATGCCATGGAGCAGCTGCACCTTCCCAAGCAAGTCACGTTACTGCCCAGGATCTCAGGTTCTCCATGTGTTAAATGAGATGTTTGGATAGAAACTTTTTAAGATTCTACGACACAGCAGTATAAAAGAATAAAATCGCCGGGCTCGGTGGCTCAGCCTGTAATCCCGCGCCTTTGGGAGGCTGAGGTGAGTGGATTGCCTGAGCCCGCGGGTTCGAGACCCGCCTGGGCAGCGAGACCTCATCTCTACAATAAATCAAAAAATCAGCCAGGTATGGTAGCACATGCCTGTAATTCTGGCTACTTGGAAGGCTGAGGCGGAAGGATCGCCGGAGCCCAGCAGTTCGAGGCTGCGGTGGCCGGGAGCAGCCACTGAACTCCAGTCTGGGCGACAGAGTGAGACTCCAACTCAAAAAAAAAAAAAAAAAAAAAAAAGAATAAATGTCCTTTGCAGCAACATAGGTGAAGGTGGAAGTCATCATCCTAAATGAACTAACTCAAACAGTAAACCAAACACTGCATGTTCTCACTTGTATGTGGGGGCTAAATGGCCACAAAGATGGAAACAACAGACACTGGGTCACCAAGAAGGGGGGAGGTGGGAGGCGGGTACAGGGTTTAAAAATGACTGGCCGGGCGCAGTGCCTCAGCCTGTAATCCCAGTACTTTGGGAGGCCGAGGCTAGAGGATTGCCTGAGCCGGGGAGTTCGAGACCAGCCTGGGCAACTTGGTGAGACCTCGTCTCTACAATAAATCACAAAAATTAGGTGGGCATGGTAGCGTGCACCTGTAATTCTGGCTACTTGGAAGGCTGAGGTGGAAGGATCGCCTGAGACCAGTAGATCGAGGTTGTGGTGGCCGTGAGTGTGCCACTGCACTCCAGCCTGGGTGACAGGGTGAGACTCCAACTCAAAATAAAAATAAAAATAAAAAAATAATAAAAATTACTTATGAGTATAGTGCTCACTATCTGGAGAATGCCACCTGAGACCCAATTTCTACTATTACATAATATATTATTATATAGTAGTAGTAGTAGTAAAATAATTTTTTTTAGCAAAGAAATTTTCAGCCAGGCACAGTGGCTCACGTCTGTAATCTCAGCACTTTGGGAGGCTAACGCAAGAGGATTGCTTGAAACCCAGATTTTGAGACCAACCTGGGCAACATAGTGACCCTATGTCTATCAAAAAGTAAAAATAAAAAAAAAATTAGCCAGGCATGGTGGCATGTACCGATAGTCCCAACTACTCAGGAGGCTGAGGCAAGAGGATCACCTGAGCTTATAGTGAGCTGTGATTGTACAAAAAAAGGAAGAAAATTTCTAGTTTTGTCTTGCATTTGCCTTGGCACGGGATAACCCTGGCACGGGTGAAAAGGGGTCCCTATAAGCTCCCCCTGCTGTGTAACCGAATAAAGTACTTAGAAGGCCCTAACGAACCTCTGGGGTAGCCAATGGTTGAAGCTGGGCAGGGTTAAGGGAGGTCCAAGGGAGTGAAGAAGTTTCTGTTAGCTCTCCCGATTTCCTTCCAACATGGCAGTGAGAGGTGTCTACAAGGAGGTGTCTCAGTCACTGCATATTACTGACTAGAATAGCATTTGGGCCCCTTAGCACTTCCTGAACACAAGTATCTAAACTGCAGGACAGCTATGGTATTCATTTTCTGTTCTAAAAGACCCTTTCCAGCTGGGCGCAGTGGCTTGCAACTATAATCTCAGCACTTTGGGAGAACGAGGTAAGAGGACTGCCTGAGCCCACAGGTTCGAGACCAGCCTGAGAAACTTGGTGACTCTCATCTCTACAATAAGTCAAAAAATTAGCTGGGCATGGTGGCGTTTGCCTGTAGTTCCAGCTACTTGGAAGGCTGAGGTAGAAGGATCACCTGAGCCCAGTAGGTCAAGGCTGCAGTGGCCGGGAGCATGCCACTGCACTCCAGCCTGGGTGGCAGAGTGAGACTCCAACTCAAAAAAAAAAAAAAAAGAGAGAGACCAACCTGGACAACTTGGCGAGACCTCATCTCTGCAATAAATCAAAAAATTAGCCAGGCATGGTGGCGCATGCCTGTAGTTCCAGCTACTTGGAAGGCTGAGGTGGAAGGATTGCCTGAGCCCAGCAGGTCGAGGCTATGGTGGCCAGGAGTGTGCCACTGCCCTACAGCCTGGGGGACAGAGTGAGACTCCAACTAAAAAAAAATTTTTTTTAAAAGACCCTTAGCATATATTGTCTCATCTAATTCTCATCCCTCTATTTATTTTGTCAAGGTTGGAGTACATTGGCACAACCAGGGCTCACTGCAACCTTGAACTCCTGAGCTCAAGAGATCTTCCTGCTTCAGCCTCTGCATAGCTGGGATTATAGCCATGCACCACCACACCCAGCTGATTTTTTAAATTTTTTATTTTTGAGAGACAGGGGTCTTGCTGTGTTGGCCAGGCTGATCTTGAACTCCTAGGCTCCAGCGATCCTCCCACTTTGGCTTCCCAAAGTACCGAGATTACAGGCATGAGCCACCACACCCAGCCTCATCCCTTTCTTTTAGATGAAGAAACTGAGATTCAAAGAGTGAGTTGATTTGCCTCAGACCAGATGACAATTATTTGCAGACAAAAGACTCAACCCTTAGCTCCACTAGTGGGTCCCACCTTCACAGTCTGCACATTGCATACACACAGACACATAACAGATGTACATGTGTGCAAAACGCTCACATAGAACACACTCCTGCACCCCCACCTCACCACCACACAGACCCCAGACAGCACTGTCCTTCCCTGGACCCAACCACTCAGCCAACACGCATTTCTGAGCAGTATGCCAGGCACTGACGAGGAAATGATAAATCAGGAGATGCGGTTCTTGATCTCAGAGGTGACTCATGAGCTTCTAACATCTAGGATGAGGGAGAAATGGGGTGGGGGTGAGGGAGGTAAGAGCAGTGCTGGGAAAATGCAGGGCAAAATGGGTGCTCATAGAAAGGGCACCTAACCTTTTCTCAGGGGGATCAGGGAAGGAATCCTGGAGGAGGAGACATACAGGTTGAGACTTGAAAAGTTAGAGTTGGCAAGGACCAAGGTGGAGTTAACAAGACAGTTGGGAACACTGTTCCATACAAAAAAAGCTAGTACAAAAACCTGAAGGCAAGAAGAGCCTTCCAAGGAACTACGAGAAATACAGTGTGGCCCAGGATCTTGCTCAGGTGGGGTTGGGGCATCCGTTGAGGCTGCAGAGGAAGCAGGTATCTGAGTGTGAAGGCCTAATAAACCTCGTTGGTACTGATGGAGTTGGTGTTTTTCTTGAGGATGCTGGAAAGCCATTCAAGGATTTCGTGAGTGTCACTGGTGACAGGTTCTTATCAAAGACCTTCTTCTCTTTGCTCACTGTGAGACTCTGTGGGTATAACTGTTTTCTGATCTTACCTTAAGATATACTCTGGCTGCAATTTCTGCCAAAACATAGATGTTCAACTTTAGGATACTTTTCCAGGTGAGGTGAGGCTGCCACCTCTGTTTCACCTGCCTTTGCCAATCATTCCTGAGTCTCTGTGGTTTGTGCCAGGTCAGCTTGGATAACCATGTTGCAGGGATATGCCAGTTTGTGGGCCAAACAGCTTCTAATTGTTCCTAGCTCTAGGCTTCAGCCTTAACCCAGGGTCTACACTCCAGTTGTCCTGCTGACAGAATATCAGTGGACCAGATAATATTCCTTACAAATATTGGAAAACAAGTTCAAACTATAATTAGAAGTATGTGGACTAGCACTAAGCAAAGGGAAGCCATATTCATATTTAATATGTTATAGTAGTTATAGTTAAAGATAATAGAAATCATTCATGAAAATGATACATGGCTCATACAACATATCAATAAATATTTAATCAGCTGATCAATATTTAGACAAAAAGAGAAGTCTTAAAAGCATTTGTAGAGATGAAAAGACTCACACACAAAGAAATGATTAAGCAAATTATAGTATTTTAAATAAAAAGTATGTTTGTTTGCTTGTATGTCTGAAAATCTATGGAAAGATTTCCAAGAAAATTAACACTAGTGCTTCTGAGAAGAGAAAGAGGGAGACTGGGAACAGGGATGGGAGGTAGGTCTGTTTGCTATGTTTTAGAGTCATTTACATTTTGAAGCACAGGAATGTGACATCTTGTTAAAAAAAAAAATCAAAAACACAAAAAACCATCTATTCATCAGAATCCCATGCAGTGATTAAAAAGAATGAACTCAAATTATCATTATGAAGATGGATAGTTCTCCAAGGTCTACTGTCACTTAAAAACAGCATATTAGGCCAGGCGTGGTGGCTCAAGCCTGTAATCCCAGCACTTTGGGAGGCTGAGGCGAGAGGATTGCCTGAGTCCAGGAGTTTGAGATCAGCCTGGGCAACTTGGTGAGACCTCGTCTCTACAATAAATAATAAAAGAAAATAAATTAGCCTGGTGTGGTGGCACGCATCTGTAGTTCCATGAGTGTGCCACCGCACTCCAGCCTAGGTGACAGAGTAAGTCTTCAACTCAAAACCAAAAAAAGCCTCCAGCATATTTCAGAACATATGTATGAACTACGAGGGGGACCCCCAAAATCCCGGGTTTATTTATTAAAAATTGTGTATTTATTCTTGCATGTTTAAACGTCAGTCACCTTCAAAGTATTCTCTGCTTGATGCAATACACCCACATCAGGATGCTTTTTCCACTATCCAAAATAGTTTTTGAACTTGGCAGTTTTGATGCCTTTTAGTGCTTCTGCCATTTTTTGTTTTACTTCTTCCACATCAGCAAAACGTTTCCCTTTGAAGACTTTTTTCATCCAGGGAAACAAAAAGTTGCTCACAGTGAGATCAGGTGAATAGGGAGCATGGGACACAGGGCTGTTTTTTGGTCAAAAACTGCTGAAGACTCAAAGTGGTGTGGGCAAGTGGGATCATATATAAATCACCCATCATGAAATGGGCAAACACACTGAAAGAATCTTAAAAAAAATAAAATTCGCTGAAGCGAGCTGGGCATAGTGGCTCACACCTGTAATCCTAGCACTTTGAGAGGCCAAGGTGAGAGGATCACCTGAGAGGATTACCCGGGTTTGGGACCAGCCCGGAAAACTTGGCAAGAACTCATCTCTACAATAAATCAAACAAGTGGCTGCGTGTGATGTCGCGTGCCTGTGGTTTCAGTTGCTTGGAAGGCTGAGACAGAAGGATCGCCTGAGTCCAGCAAGTCGAGGCTGTGGTGGCCATGAGCATGTCACTGCACTCTAGCTTAGGTGACAGAGTGAGACTCCGACTCAAAAAAAAAAAAAAAAGAAAGAAAGAAAATCACTGAAGCAAACATAGCTTCTCACAACAACGCTAGCTGGTACACTGATGCTGAAGGATTCTGAGAACTCTTACCTGGTGAGGAAAGCCTGTAATATAAGGGGCTCATCCTCCAAAAGATAATTCTGGGTTTTTGGGGTCCCTTCTCGTAACTTTATCTTGTGGGGGAATAAAGAAAAAAAAAAAAAATCACTTGATATGTGTATTTTTCAGTATATGCAGAGGAAATTCTCTGTGCTGTGCAGTCCAATGCAGTAGCCACACATTTGGCCGTGTGCATTTAAATTAATTAAAATTAACATTCCAGTTCCTCAGTAGTACCAGGCACAGCCAGTGGTCAATAGCACTATGTAGCTTATGGTTGCCACTGGACAGATAGAGCACATTTCCATCACTGCAGAAAGTTCTACTGGATGTAACTGGTCTAGATGAATCCACCAGCTGATAATGGACCAGTGGAAATGCAAGGATGTGGCAAGGGACTTTGTACTTTATAAATCTCTGTATTGTTTGAATTTTTTTAACAATTACTTTTGTAATTTTACAAGAGAAGATGATGGTTTGGCCCATGGCAGATGTTTTTATTCCTCATTAAAATCACGCCCTGCATTTTTTCATGACTCCTGACATCTCACTCAGGAATCAAGGGAGTCATGGCAAAGTGTTGCCAGAGGAGCTGTTCCATGAGGGGTGACAGAGATGACCCCTGTCCACAGGGACTCAAGTCTGTGGTTCTGGGATCTGCTTTTTAGTCACTTGGGACAAAAATGGTTTGAGTATCCACCAGCTGCAGAAGCCAAAGCTGAATTCTTTTTCATTCTTGGAGCTCTGAAATCTAATGGGGACGAGGTGGGCACTCCAGAGCCTCCCAGGAGATGGGGCCTGGCAGGGTGGGAGAGGACACTGCTCTGAGGTGAGGACAGTCATCCTGGTGAAATGGGAGCAGAGGGCCAAGTTCAAAAGGCCACCTTGGAGTAGAACTGGGAAGGACGGTAGATCTGATATCTGCTCCTTGGTTTCTCAAACTGGAGAAATGAAATGACAAAGATGAAGAGAAAGCTGGAAGGAAGAGAGATGGTCCAGGGTGCTGTGGCTCAAGCCTGTAATCCCAGAACTTTGGGAGGCCGAGGAGAGTGGATTGCTTGAGCCTGCGGGCTCGAGACCAGCGTGGGCAACTTGGTGAGACCTCGTCTCCACAATAAATCACAAAAATTAGCCGGGCTTGGCAGCACATGCCTGTAGTTCCAGCTACTTAGAAGGCTGAGGCAGAAGGATCACCTGAGCCCAGCAAGTCGAGGCTATGGTGGCCATTGAGCATGCCACCACACTCCATCCTGGGCGACAGAGTAAGACTCCAACTCAAACAAAAAAAAAAAAAGAAAAAGAGATGGGATGAAGTAGAAACACGACAAAGAAGCAGGTGGGAAGGAATATTACAAAGTTTTTCTCCTCAAATAAAGCTTGGATTTGAAGTATTAAATATTCTGGTTATCATCCACAAGACAAGAACGAAATGTAATTTCCTAAAAATTATAAACAAATGGAACAGACTTTGAAACTCTGGTTTATAGTTGCTCCAGGCATCTCATTTTCCCTCCACCTGAAGGAAGTTTATTCTTTGACTAGGGTCCAGTTTTTTTGTTTTTTGTTTTCTCAACAGCAACAACAAAAACAACAAGGACACAGTAGCTTTAAATGGGGCTTTTTTGAAATTCCACTTCCTTTATCAATCTGGAATTGAAAGTGACACCTATTTTGAACCACTCTCTTCTTCCTGGAAGATTGAGAATGGTCACAAATAAACCACTGGCTCCTATAAATATAGTCCAGACAGGCAGATACCTTCATCCTTGTTGTCTTTTGAGCATGCTGACCTTCCCATACTTTTATACCGTTACATCTTTCCTTATGTTGCTTCCTCTGTCTGGACTATCTTCCTTCCCAGCAGAGACTACTCAGATTCCACTCATCTCTTAAGATCCCACTTCTCTGAGTCAAAATTGATGTCACCTACTTCCTATTGTGGTTTGTGGGAGAATCAGTTGGGGGTGTGTTCATCTCCTGCATGAGACTGTAATTCCCCCTGACCCACACAGGACAGACAATGCCTGTTCATCCCTAAGTCCCTGCAAACCCAATACCTAGCACATGGTAAATACTTAGGAGATGGTGGCATTTGATATCTATCTTTTCCTCCACTTCCATCATACCACCCTGTTCTCTTCACTCAAGTTAATGCTATCTGATGAGCCAACCATGTGCTATGGGAAAACAAATTGTAGCGGGTTGAGTCATGGCTCCCCAAAGAGTGGGGACTTATTCCTAGAATCTGTGATGTTGCTTTATATGGCAAAAAGAATTTTGCAGATGTGATCAAGTTAAAGACCTTGCTTGAGAGGAGATTGTTTTGGATTATCTGAGTGATGCTGATGCAATCACAGAGTATTTGTAAGGCAGAGACAGGAGACCAGAGAGAAGGCAATGTGAGGATGAGGGCCAAGAGAGCACAGGTAATGTGGTGAGAGGTAGGCATGAGTCAAGGAATAAGAACGTCCTCTAGGAATGAGAAATGGCAAGGATTCTCCCTTAGAGCTTCCAGCAAGGAATCAGCCCTGCAGACACCGACCAAAAGACACAGATGAAAAGAGAATGGTCCCAGTCTTTAAGGAGCTCGATTTTTTTTTCCTCAAAGGAGGAAACAATTTAGGAAACCACAACAGTAGCTGGAGGTGAGAGATAATGGGGGTCTACACTAGGGCAGAAACACTGGGCACTGTTTCAACTGGGGGATCTACCAGAGCTAAAATGAACAAGAATGACAGGGATCTGGAGGCAGAAGGATCGAGGCAGAAGGAGGGTCACTAGAAGGCTAGGCTCTCAGTTCTGTGCTTTTCATCAATCACTTTCTGCCTTGTCAGATTTTAGCACCCTACCAGCCCATCCACCACATCTGAGTGTCTATCCTTCAAAACTATCTTTTCCCCTTTAAAAAGTCAATTTCAGCCGGGCTTGGTGGCTCAGCCTGTAATCCCTCGCCTTTGGGAGGCTGAGTTGAGTGGATTGCCTGAGCCCGCGGGTTCGTGACCCGCCTGGGCGGCGAGACCTCATCTCTACAATAAATCAAAAAAATCAGCCGGGCGTGGTAGCGCATGCCTGTAATTCCAGCTACTCGGAAGGCTGAG
>NW_007245859.1:189405-206058 GCF_000164805.1 Carlito syrichta | reverse complement strand
TGTCAGACCGGGTTCAGTGGCTCAGTCTGTAATCCCAGCACTTTGGAAGGCCGAGGCAAGTGGATTGCCTGAACCCGCGGGCTCGAGACCAGACCAGGCAACTTGGCAAGACCTCGTCTCTGCAATATATCAAAAATTAGCCTTGCATGGTAGCACACGACTGTAGTTCGGCTACTTGGAAGACTGAGGCGGAAGGATCGCCAGAGCCCAGCAGGTCGACGCTGAGGTGGCCAAGAGGATGCCACTGCACTCCAGCCTGGGTAACGAAGTGAAACTCCAACTCAAAAAAAAAAAGTCAATTTCAGCTGGGTATGGTGGCTCAACCCTATAATCCCAGCACTTTGAGAGGTCGAGGTGAGAAGATTGCCTGAGCCCCGGGGTTAGAGACCAGCCTGGGCAATTTGGCGAGACCTTGTCTCTACAATAAAATAAAATTAAAAATTACCTGGGCGTGGTATTGCACGCCTGTAGTTCCAGCTACTTTGAAGGCTGAGGCAGAAGGATCACCTGAGCCCAGGAGGCCATTAGCGTTCCACTGCTCCAGCCTGGGCAACAGAGTGAGACTTCAACTCAAAAAAAAAAAAAAAGTCAGTTTATTCAATTCATTCCAATTAGGGTTTGGAAAAAGGAAGCTGATTATACTAATTCCCATTGAGATAAAAACAAATGATAGTGCCTTTAATCTTCCCAGGCACGTGAGCACTTATGACAAGGTATTACCTAACTCAAAGGGCTCTCTCTAACTGGTGGTTCTCTAAACCACATAACCAAGGCAAGAAGTCCATGACGGGTGAATCCCTTGGTTAGGAATGTTTTCTGGGTTCTGGATCTCTCTTCTTGCACACCACTGGGTGACCACAGAATTTTCTTGCATCATTTCTGGCTACTCTCCTGGAAGTTCTTCTAGGACAAGTCCTTAAGCTGGTTTGTTTTTTTGACCCCTGAGGACCAAGCCTGGCTCCCTGTGTGGTCTTAACAATTACCCGATGTTATCAGTTGTTCTTTCTCTGCTTCTCAGGTGAATGCCTATCTGCTGGACTAGAGGGTAACTTAGGAAGGGACCATGTAGCGTGATGAGATGAGACAGGCTGGCTTTGTCAAGTGACAGTTATGTGGTCTTGGGGACATCACTTCACTTCTCTGAGGCTTTATTTTCTTATCTGAAAAACAGAGGCATTAATAATCCCTGCTTCCTAGGGCTGTTATTAGAGACACACGAGTTAACATTTGTACAAGGCCTGCCAGGAGGCAGGCTTTTGATAAATGAGAGCTGTGTTTCCAGCACTTTGGTGGCTCCCTCAGCAGCCAGCAGGACTGAACATGTAATACTGACAGGCAGCAGCACTTGACGACTTGTAGTCGACAAACTGTAGATGGATTCAGTAGAATCACAAGTTCTCCGTATGTCATTTTTGTCTGTCCATTTTTTTTCAAGGAGCCTGAAATGAAATTCAAGGAGTATTTCTAACAGTGGACCAAATTGGATTAAAATCATATAATCATCAAGTTGTAGGATTGGAGAAGACCTCAGAGGTCATTAGGTCCAGACAATCCAGGAGGTTCAACACCTTTCTGGAGGTAGTAAGCAGTCTAATGCCTTTCAAGGATGTCCACGTCATAATCTCTGGAAGCTGTGGATGTTACCTTCCATGCAAAGAGACCATGCAGATGTGATTAGGTTAAGAACCTTTAGATGGGGTGGTACCCCATATTATACAAGTGGGTCCAATCATGGAGAGTCTTTTGCAGCTGTGGCAAGAGAGAGACATAACTTTGGTAGAATGGTCAAAAAGATGCAATGTTGCTGGTTTAGAAAACGGATGAAGGGGTCAGGCTCAATGGCTCAGCCTTTTATCTCAGCACTTGGGAGGCCGAGGTGAGTGGATTGCCTGAGCCTGTGGGCTCGAGACGAGTCTGGGCAACTTGATGAGACTTCGTCTCTACAATAAATCAAAAATTAGCTGGGCATCGTAGTGCACACCTGTAGTTCCAGCTACTTGGAAGTTTGAGGCTGAAGGATCGCGGGAGCCCAGCAGATAGATGCTGTGGTAGCCCTGAGTGTGCCACTGCACTCCAGCCTGGGCGATGGAGTGAGACTACAACTCAAAAAAAAAAAATAAAGTGGATGAAGGAAGGAGCCATGAGCCAAGGAATGTGGGTAGCTTCTAGAAGCTGGAAAAGGCAAGGAAATTGATTTTCCACTAGAACCTGCAGAAAGAAACAATCCTGCTGGCACCTTGATTTTAGTGAGACCTGTGGTGTAGAACTTCTAAGTTATGAAGCTGTAGGATAATAGATTTGTATTGTTTTTGGCCCTTAAGTTTGTGGTAGTTTGTTACGAATACAAGGGACCACAAACAAAAAAGGTCATAGAGGGCAGTAAGGTCATGTCCATAACTAAAGCAGCTTTTACTTTTCAATAATAAACATTCTCAGCAACCCCACTTATCATCTCCGAAGCATTTTTTTTTTAATTGGAGTCTCACTCTGTCACCTAGGTTGGAGTGCAGTGGCACACTCAGGGCTACCACAGCATCTATCTGCTGGGCTCCCGCGATCCTTCCACCTCAGTCTTCCAAGTAGCTGGAACTACAGGCATGCACTATCATGCCCAGCTAATTTTTTTTTTTTTTTTTTGTAGAGACGAGGTCTCACCATGTTGCCCGAGTTGGTGTCGAACCCCTGGGCTGAGGCAATCCTCTCGCCTCCACCTCCCAAAGTGCTAGGATTACAGATCTAAGATACACTGCACCCGGTTATCTGAAGCATTTTACAATCCCTCACTGTTTTGATTACCTTCCTTAAGTGTCCTTCTGTGTACAAGTTCGTCTTAAAACGGGCGCTAAGAATGACAGGACACTCCATATGTGACCTTACTCCTGAGTGCAGGGTGGATCCCTCCATCCACCTCTGTTCCCACAGCCTAAGATTGAGCAATTTTTGCAGCTAATTCACACTTGAATTCAATCTCAAACCAGGTTTACCTCATTCAGTCAACTTTCAAAATGCAATCTGGAGGCAAATAAATAGGCATGGGTGAAATGTCATCCAATCCTGCAAAAATCCATTAATGACTGAAACAGGCTCATTTTCCAGATTTCTAACTCTCCTAAAATACAGGCTAGAAAGCTGATGGCTGTCACTATGACTATTACCTTTTACCATGACCTTTATTTGTTTTTGTTTGCTTTTGTTTTTAGACTTTTCTTTTTCTAATTAATAAAGAAATGTGAAACTCAGAAAATCTGCCACATTCCCACCCCAGATATATTTCATCAACAGATAAGACTCTTAAAACTAGCATGTTTATGCATCCAACCAAAGAAAAATAATTGTGTGTGTGTATATATATGAGTATTTTGGGGAGGAGCCTTGGGAAATTTGTTCTCAGCTCTCTCAACTTCCACATCTGTGGCATAAGCCAGGAACCACACTCTGAGTAAGAAGGCTGAAACAACATAAGATTTCCAGTCACCGTGGAAATGATAACCATAGTTAACACTATGGAAGGTTTACTAAATTCCAGACAGTGCACTGGTTCCTTTAATCCTTATAATGACCGTATGTGGCAGATACCACTATCATCATAATCCTCACTTTACAGATGAGGAAACTGAGGCATAGAGAGGTTTGATAGCTTATCCATGGCCACAGGCCTAGCATGTGGTAGGGCTGGGATTTAAACCAAGGTAGTCTATCAGCAAAGAAGCCCAAATGCTTAACCTCCCTGCTGCACTGCTTCTCAGAGGAAAGGTTAACTGACTTCACTATACTACATCTATTAAGGTAGGAAAGCATACTAGTAGACTTAATTTTTTTCTAAGAATAAGGATCAAGGCCGAACTCAGTGGCTCAAGCTTGTCATTCCAGCACTTTGGGAGGCCGAGGTGAGTATACTGCCTGAGCCTGAGGGTTCAAGACCAGTCCAGATAACTTGGCAAGACCTCGTCTCTACAATAAATAAAAAAATTAGCTGGGTGTGATAGCACACGCCTGTAGTTCCAGCTACTTGGAAGGCTGAGGCGGAAGAATCGCCGGAGCCTAGCAGGTCTGCGGTGGCCGGGAGCGGCCACTGCACTCCAGTCTGGGTGACAGAGTGAGACTCCAACTCAAAAAAAAATTAAATAAATAAATATATATATATAAATAAAAATAAAGATCAAAACAAAAAGGCTTTAAGAAAAATTCAATCAATCAAGATACCCTATTCCCATAATAATTTTAGGAAAATTTTTTTAAAATAAAAATATATCTTCACTACTATATTGAAAATTTGGGCAATATAAAAAGTGAGATGAAGAAAATCACATGGCTTCACTTGGTTGCTTCTGTGTGCTAAGTCGATGTTTTTCAAAGTGAGATCAATAGGTCAAGGATATCAAAATTACCTAGAGCTTATCTTAAAAATGTGGATTTCCACTCCAGCCCAACAGGAGCAGAACTTCAGACGGACTGGACCTTAGGATCCCAATATGCAGCAGCACTTTACAGCTTGCAGCCCTAGAAACTGTATAACCCATGCACCAGAATCGCATGTTCTCCAGACACAATGCAACCTGTGCAAACAACCATTTGAAAACTTTTGGTGGATGTCCTTTTTCTTTCAAGGAGTTCAAAATGAGATTTAAAGAATATTTCTAGTAGTATACTAAATTTAACTAATATTTGTTTAATTCTGAAATTAAATGTTAAAAATAAGAACTACGTGTAGTAGCCAGGCGTGGTGACGTGCGTCTGTAGCTCCAGTTACTTGGAAGGCTGAGGCAGAAGGATCGCCGGAGCCCAGCAGGTCGGGGCTGCGGTGGCTGTGAGCATGCCACTCTAGCCTGGGCAACAAGAGTGAGACTCCAGAGACTCCAACTCAAAAAACCCCAAAAAGCTACATTTAGTCTTTCTCATGCCCAGTATAGTTTGAAAATTGCTACCTAAGGCTTAACAAGACAGGTCCAGGATACTTGGACTCAGAATTCAAAATTCTTACTGTACCCAGAGAACTGCCCTCCCACCACCTTTCCATCTGAAACCAAATTGTTCTGCGGGATAGTAAAGAAAGGCAAAGGACAAAACCATCCCCCATTTGGAAGTTCAGCTTTGGATGGGGGAATACAGGACCTTTACAGATTGCTCAAAAGGGATATTTTCCTGGCCTCCAGTTATAGGCTCTGGGCTCAGGTCAGCTATAGGTTGAATGTAGCCCCAGAGGCCCCTCAAGGAGGGTTTAAGTCCTCGGCTGGAGCCTGATTCAGAAACCTGCGTTTTGCTCTGCTTTTCCAGAAAGCAAAATGGCTCTTCTCCATTCACACCAAGCCCATGTTCTAGCTATTAGCCAAACAAAAGATTTTCCAAATATAGACCCCCAAAAGCATGTGTGCTTTGAAGGCCACAATAAAGCTTACATCGCTAAAACTTACTAAAAAGAAAGCCAACAATTGACGCCAAAAGCGTGAGTCCTTAACAGAACAGCAAGACAAAAGCCAGAAAGAGGAACAAAAATATGCATTGTAGGGGAGGGGCTGGCAGGGAGGTGTAGATTTATATGGAAGAGTTGACATCATTGTTTCCCAATAATACTCAGCATGCAGGAAACAGATGGGAAAGAAGTGGTGGAAGGAGCTACTTATGGCAACAGGGCATGCTCTCTGTTTAGAATCCTGCCATGTGGAACCTAAATGTTTTACTTTGAAAAACCAGGGATGGGAACTCGATTGCCAGAAGTTTTATTAAACTCTAACTAAATCCTACTGAACTTATCCCCTTGGCAACACATGGCAGGTGGAGCTCTGCATATCAGACCCTGTTTTACTGCCAGCATACCTGTGGCTGGTTGGGTCCAGAACAGAGAAAGGCATGGAAGGGGGATTTAATGTCAGACAGACACGGTTGGAGTCCTGCTTCTCCCACTTCCTGACTGGGTGACACAAGGCAAGTTATTTAACCTCTCTGAGTTTGTCTCATTTATAAAATGGGAAGAGGTCAAAAGGTTGGACATGTGTGCTATATGGCTAGATTCAACCAAGAAACATAATTAGGGTGGTCAGTCAGCATCATTTAAAAAGTTCCATGTTTTGGTCAGGCATAGTGGCTCACATCTATAATCCCAGTACTTTGGGAGGCGGAGTAGAGAGGATTGCCTGAGCTCAGGAGTTTGAGACCAGCCTGAGCAACATGGTGAAATCTTGTCTCTATAATAAATAAAAAAATTAGTCGGGTATGGTGGCGTATGCCTGTGAATCCAGCTACTTGGAAGGCTGGGGCAGAAGGATCTCCTGAGCCCAGCAGGTCGAGGCTGCAATGGCCATGAGCGTGCCACTGCACTCTAGGCTGGGCAACAGTGAGACTCTGACTCAAAAAAAAAACAAAACAGTTCTATGTTTTCACAGAATCCCCCATTCTTCTGTGCTTGGGCCATAGCCATAGCCAGCCAAATTAGCAGCCACCCCGCCCGCCCTCCCCTGAGTGTGGGTTCACTCCCCTGTCGCTGAAGATATGCCACTCCAGCCAGTTCTCCTCCCACCTCCCTCCCAGCCTGGCCACCATAAGTCACCCTCAGCTACTTTTCCCAGAGTTTAAGTCTCTTCTCCCCCAGGGTGCAGGAGGGTGTGACCAATTCCAAGTGTCAGGCAAAACCATGTGGTTTCCTGCCTCTGAAAACCAACCACCCCTCTTTTCATAGCTCCGTCATAACTCACAGTCAGATGATGTTTGTTTTACCGTTTTATTGATTTTTCCCCTGCTACAAACAACCACCCCGACGGCTCTCACTCGGCTGCCTCTCATGTGCACGTCCCCTGCTCCCACGTCCTCTACAGCCCTCACTTTGTACTGTTTGGTTTTTTTCTGTTTGTTTTTCAAGCAAGGTCTTACGGTTGTCCAGACTGGAGCGCAGTGGCATGATCATGGCCTCATCCTCCTGGGCTCAAGGTGATCCTTCCACCTCAGTCTCCCAAGTAGCAGGCTTGCGCCACCATGCCCAGCTAGTTTTATTATTATTTTTCTGTAGAGACGAGGTCTCACTATGTTGCCTAAGCTGATCTCGAACCCCTGGGCTCAAACAATCCTCCCACCTTGGCTTCCCAAAGTGCTGGAATTACAGGCATGAGCCTATGCTTGTTTTAATTGTTTTTCACCTTATGATTCCTCTAGGCCAAGAGCAACTTGAAAGCATCTTTGTAAACCCAACAATGTCTAGCATGTTAGAATCTCATTAAATACTTGTTACACTGAATTGAAAACCTATACAAGATAGGTTCTGATTAAAAACATGAAAAGAGCTACAGAAATAAATATGCATAATCACACAAATTAGCTCAACTGCCTTCTTCACAAAAGCTATAGATTTATTTACGTTTTGCCAGAACCCTAATTTATAGGTCAAGCTCATAATATCTAGTATCTGTAATAGTGAGAGTTGGTATATGTTGCTTTTTCGGGAGGGGAGTGACATTCATCCCTCTCCCTCCGGGGGTGGTGGGAAGGGGGCCTGCCAAAGGCATTCTGGGCCAGCATCAGTCCATGGGCGTGGTACCATGGCCTGGTATGCATCAGCCAAGCTCAAGCTAGAACAAAGAGTGCCTGAGACTCGATCCCAGAAACTCAGTTGGTTCTGGGGCCCCGCCAAGAATGTGGTTCATACCAAGGAGTGACTGGTGAGGCCCTAGGAAAAGGCAGTGATTCTGGGGAGTTCTGTGCAAAGCCTGGGTCAGTTTCTACCCAGGAATACCTGTGAACCCCTATGGGTCCATTAAACAGTCAGATTCCTTCCAGACCAGCCCTTCAGGAGATGCTTAAGAAGGTATTGAACACAGGAAAACAAAAAACAAAACAAAGCAAAAAAAAAAAAGTCATAAACAGATTCCTGATGATCCAGTACATCAGCTACATCTCTTGTCCTGAGCTCCCTTAGAGGGCCCTAACACTGGTTTTCTGACAGAGGAAATAGGGTCAATCATCTGTTGTATGCCCATCATGGGGTTCACCCTGAGACAGGCACAGTGAGCTACCAGATCTGCCTTCAGCAGAGCTCACCATCTACTTGCAGACACAAAACCATTTAGAGAACACAACAACAGCGAGAATGGAGACCAAACAGGGTGCCTCGGACCCTAAGGCAGGGGGTGCACCAGGAGGGAAGAGGAAGTGTCTGCAGCAGGCAGGGAGGGACCTAGGAGGAACAAAAGCATCTGGTAGGTTTAGATAGATGTGTATGAAAAGTGCCTGCAAATGTCAGTAATTGTGAGTCCTAATGGTCTAGGCTGAGGGAAAAAACAAGGCAAGGGGAGAAAAACCACTCTTCGTATGTTTTTGAGGCAAAATGGTAAATGCCAAATTATGAAACATGCTATTGTAGGAGATGTGACGGGTGCCCTTGAGAGTTAGATAGAGCTACACTCAAATCCTACCATTCCCCTTTCTATAATCTTGGGAAGTGATTTAACCCCTTGGACCTCAGTTTTCTCCTGTATAAAATAGGGATTAAAATGCCTAATTTTAAAAAAATGCCTAGTTCTTAGCCAGGCACAGTGGTTCACACCTGTAATCCCAGCACCTTGGGAGGTGGAGGTGAGAGGATTGCCTGTTCAAGATCAGCCTGGGCAACTAGGTGGAACATTGTCTCTACAATAAACCAAAAAATTAGCTGGGTGCAGTGGCACGTGCCTTTGATTCCAGTTACTTGGAAGGCTCAGTCCAGCAGGTTGAGGTTGCAGTAGCCAAGATCATGCCACTGCAGCCTAGGTGACAAAATGACACTCTGATTCCAAAAAGAAAAAAAGCCTGATTCTTTTTTTTTTTTAATCCAATGCTATCTAAATAACACTCTTCTCACCGGATGCTCAGTTTTCCACTGGCTCTCTGATTTAATCCTTATGACAGCCCTAGGAAGCATGATTATTATATATACATTTTTTTAAAAGCCCGATTCTTAAAGAAGTTGAAAACACGACTTTGTATGTATAAAGTGACTGGCACACAGTAAGCAATTAAACCCAGATGGTAGCTCTTGCTACCAATTAAAATAACAACAAGGTGTGATTTGGGACTCAGCCTTCATCCCTAGGTCCCGGTCCCTTCTCTCCTTCCAGGAGACCTCCTTTGCCTCCTCCTTTCAACCATCCAGCAGTCCAATGCTCTCCTCTTTCTCTACAAAAATTTGCTCTTAGAAAAATAAATCTAGCCGGGCTCAGTGGCTCAGCCTATAATCCCGCGCCTTTGGGAGGCTGAGGTGAGTGGATTGCCTGAGCCCGTGGGTTCGAGACCCGCCTGGGCAACTTGGTGAGCCCTCATCTCTCCAATAAATCAAAATTAGCCGGGCGTGGTAGCACACGCCTGTAGTTCCAGCTACTTGGAAGGCTGAGGTGGAAGGATCACCAGAGCACAGCAGATCAAGGCTGTGGTGGCTGGGAGCAGCAACTGCACTCCAGTCTGGGTGACAGAGTGAGACTCCAATTCAAAAAAGAAAAAAAGAAAAAAGAAAGAAAAATAAATCTAGTACCAGAAACACACAGTCCCCAGCAAGTGCTTCAGCTTTGTCTTGGTCAGTCAACTTTTGAAATTCAAAGAGTGTTCCCTTTCACCCTCCTATGACTCAGAAAAGATTCTCAGGCTAGCCCACAGATGCCTAACAGATTAAGGTGGGGGGATGAAAACAATGCATCAAAAACTACAGCCCTAATGGTCTGAGGGGGCTTGTCCACCACTTATAGCACTGTCTATGGGGAAATGTGCTCCTAGTTCCAACATATTTCCCTCTGTCCCAGAGTAAAAGCAGGCCTCCAGCTCTTCTGCACCCAGCAGATGATTCCCTTGGCTCCAGAGTGGGGCTGGGGCAACAAGGGAGTGGGCTTTCTTAGCAGTTCCTCTGCTGGGGCCTTCCGAAGCTGGAAGGCATCTGGGTGGCTGCCAGTGGGGGTGGACAGGGGAGGAGGAAGGGTGAGGCTGTCCTGCGGTCAAGGGGCTCTTGGCAGGGGTCTAAAGAGTGGGCAGGAGGGAGGCATGTGGAAGTAGCTGTTTCTATTCTCTGTGTGAGTTGTCATAGCCAGACTACACAGAGTAAGTTACAGCTTGGCCTCCAGCTCCAGTCAGCTTACTCCAGGTTGAAAGCCTAATTCTCCTTTTACGGTTCTTCCTGTTTCACATTTGATAACCCAGATGTGGGGATGCCCCTCTAAACTGAAGCCCACGAGGTTGCTATTGCTATTCTCTCTCCACAAGTTCCCCCATTCAGGACCTCACTTCTCCTTCAGTTCCGTGGGGTCAGCTGTGGCTGGTTGTGTCTTTTGAGGGCCCTTATTTTCAGGGTGACATTTTGCTCCTACACCACTGTACACCGATGATCCAACCCGCAGCAACTTCGGGAAATCCCTGCATGACAGCCCTCTCTATTCAGTGGGGCAAGCAATCTACTTCCCTTCCCCTTGGTGATGGATCAACACCATCTATATCATTTACTCATTTCATTGGAGCCCCATCTATTTAGTCCTAGATGGTAGGTGGTTTTGCTAGGGTAATTTCAAGGTATCATGATAATAGCTATGCTTAGAGTTTACCATGTACATGCCCTCTGCCAAGTGCTTTAACCATATTAACTCATTTATTTTCACATCAATCCTATTATCCCTCTTTCACGAATGAGGAAACTGAGGCCCAGAGTAGGTAACTTGCTCCAGGGTCAGTCAGCTGGGAACAAGCAAGGTTGAGACTCTATCCCAGGCAGTCAGGTTCCAGAACTCCTAATGGGAGTCCCCAGCAAGGACACCCAACTTGGGAGGATCAGGAAAGGATTCCAGAGTTAAGATCCAAAGGATGAAGAATTAGCCAGGGAAGATGTGATCACGATGTGCCAGGCAAGATGCTGGGAAGGAAACAACTAAGCCAAAGAAAAAAATCCCTTGCCTTCCTTCTCTGTTCAAGGTTAAATCTTATCTTGAACAGAAAAATATTTACCTTCTTTGCTAAGACTTTGCTCCTGTTTATGTTTGAGTGTCTCGTCTATTTTATTGGAGATCAAAGCTTTTGCATTTTCTCCTTCAGCTTTCCCTTCAGTTATGACAGCCAACTTCAGAGCCTAATAGGTCTACTGGTTTCTGAAAGTTCACATCCTTTAGGCTGTACATTTTTTGAGTCTGGAGCCCTCTTTCTTTTCCATAGCACCTAGCACAGTGCCTTAATAAATATTTGTTAAATATTTTGCTAAATAAATAAAGAAAGTGAGAGAACCATTTAGCCTCAGAAATGTAGAACAGCTGCATCTAAAAGTTCCCACTGCTTTATCCTGGTTCTTTGAAATACTGGGGCCTACTCTTATCAAGTTTAAAACTATATTTATATTGGGTATTTATTTATTTATTTGTTATGAACCTTCTGTCATCCTTCAAATCAAATATATATTATATATAAGCATTCTTTTTTTTCAGCCTGGTAAAAATTGGTAAATATTTTTCAATAATAAAAAGGCTGGCGGGGCTTGGTGGCTCAGCGTGTAATCCTCCCAGCACTCTGGGAGGCTGAGGTGAGTGGGTTGCCTGAGCCCACGGGTTCGAGACCAGCCCGGGCAACTTGGCGAGACCTCATCTCTACAATAAAATTTAAAAATAGCCAGGCGTGGTAATGCGCGTCTGTAGTTCTGGCTACTCAGAAGGCTGAGGCGGAAGGATCGCCAGAGCCCAGTAGGTAGATGCTGAGGTGGCCGTGAGCATGCATGCCACTGCACTCCAGCCTGGGCAAAGGAGTGAGACTCCAACTCAAAAAAAATAGGCTGAGGGCTGGGCAAAGGGACTCATGCCTGTAATCCCAACACTTTGGGATGCCAAGGCAAGAGGATCACTTGAGCCCAGGAATTCAAGACCAGACTGGGCAACATAATAAGACCTCATCTCTACAAAAAAATATAAAAAACTGTCAGACACAGTGCCTCACACCTATAATCCCACCACTTTGGGTGGCTGAGGTGACAGGATTGCCTAAGTCCACAGGTTCGAGACCAGTCTGGGCAATGTGGCAAGACCTCATCTCTACAATAAAGCAAAACGTTAGCTAGGTGTGGTGGCACATGACTGTAGTTCCAGCTACTTGGAAGGCTGAGACGGCAGTATCACCTGAGCCCAGCAGGTCAAGGCTGCGGTGGCTGTTTAGCATGCCACTGCACTCCAGCCTGGGCGACAGAGTGAGACTCCAACTCAAAAAAAAAATTAGCTGGGCGTGGTGGCCTGCGCTATAGCCCCAGTTACTCGAGAAGCTGAGATGAAAGGATTACTTGAGGTCAGGAGGTCAAGGTTGCAGTGAGTCAGGATTGTGTCACTGTACTCTAGCCTGGGTGACAGAGTGAGACCCTGTCTCTAAATAAATAAATCAATAGGCTGAAAGTTCTTAGCAGACATTCAGAGGGTGCATTCTAATTGACCAAGGCTACTTATCCAGGAGAAAATGCTATCCATGTACTGTGTGCTGTGGTTCTCAACCCTGCCCACATATCAAAATCAAATAGGAGAAATTCTGACTTCACTGGTCTGAGAGGGGGCCTGAGCATCAACACTTTCCTCTTAAAAGCTCTCAGGTGATTTTAATGTGCTATCATCATGGAGACCCACCAGGTCAGAGCAGTATCACTTTTTACCAGAGAGTAAGTAAAATGAACCAAGATTTCCCAGCAGGGTGAGAAAGTTCTCAGCCCTTCAAGTAGGGCCAACATGGAGGAAGAAGAGAGTTTCTGCCATGACACTCTTGCACTTGCCACTGGGCTCTTGGCCCCACATCCCCAAGCTCTACTTGGCTCGTAGGGGAGAGGTAGGGAATGACCATGAATGCACTCTGGCTTCACCCACAGCCTCCTCCCAACCACCGGTGATGGTAATAAGAAGAAGAAGAAGAAGAAGGAGAAAAAGAAGAAGAAGGCGAAAACTATACTATTTTCAGCATCAGCAGCAAGACAGGTATGATCTCCTTCTATTCCGGACAGGAAGAGAAAGTTAGCTGGGGGTTGGGGGCAAAAGCCACAGTGTTGGAGGGGAAGTGAAACAGGCTCCAGTCAAGACCGCCAGGAACCACTTCATGGCTATTCTTGAGTGTTCTTACCAGGCTGGAGAAAAGTGGTGAAAGGATGGGGAAATTGGCCTTCATATCAGGCCTGTGTGCAGCTGGAGAAGATCAGAGCAAGGTCTCAAACTGGCATCTAAGTGGATGCCTGTGGAAACTGTATACCTGTTGTGTGTGTGTGTGTGTGTGTGTGTGTGTGTGTGTGTGTGTGTGTGTGTGTGTGTTTCTAAGGAAAAGGGCTTCTGTTTTTTGTCAGCCTCCCAAAGATTAAGGATGATAACTGGCCCTGAGCAATGTCCACTCTAAGCGGAACACCTATTTGTAACACACACACCCCCCTTGTCAGATTTGTCCAACTGACGTAGCAGGGCTGAGCCCCAGCAGATTAAAGAAGCATATGACATTTGTTCTTCGTGCTCAGCCTCTGCCTGCCCAGAGTTCCCACTCAGGCATGTAGCTTCCCCACGTTTAGATGGCCTGAGCACAGCTAATGATCACCAGCTTTGTCCTCCACTCAGGCTCCATCGCACTGCCCTTAACCCAGGTCCATCGCACCGCCCTTAACTTTCAAGATTCAGTAAGCATGTCAGTCTTGAGAGGCCCTTCCCAGTACCCTGGCTCCTAGTTGCCACAATTTGTAATTCTAAGTATTCTGGGGCTCCAGGCCTTGTCAATTACAATATATGTTTCAAAAAGTCCATGAGGAAGCTACATTAAAGTAGAGAAAACCATGAGCAGTGACTTTATTGATGCTCCACTATAACAACAACAACAAAAAAGGCCGGGC
This sequence comes from Carlito syrichta, assembly GCF_000164805.1. Classification (NCBI taxonomy): domain Eukaryota; kingdom Metazoa; phylum Chordata; class Mammalia; order Primates; family Tarsiidae; genus Carlito; species Carlito syrichta. The sequence goes on along the minus strand of NW_007245859.1, from coordinate 192,242 downwards.
GTAATGGCTCAAGCCTATAATCTCAGCACTTTGGGAGGGGCAGGCGAGAGGACTGCCTGAGCTCAGGGATTCAAAACCAGCCTGAGCAAATGGCAAGACCTAGTCTCTACACTAAATCAAAAAATTAGCCAAGCGTGGGGGTGCATGCCTATGGTTCCAGCTACTTGGAAGGCTGAGGCGGAAGGATCGCCTGAGCCTAGCTGGTAGAGGCTACAGTGGCCATGCGCAGGCCACTGCACTCCAGCCTGGGTGACAGAGTGAGATTCCAATTAAAAACAAAAACAAAAAAAACTATCCACCTAGTTTTAGCTAATTACTCTCATTTACATAAGGTGCATCTTATGTATCTGTAATTTCCATGTAGCACAATAACAATGTATGGACCATTAAGTGAATCATTTGCCTTTGGTTTCAAAGCTGAACTGTAATTCAGGTATGTTCTGTCTATGAAAGTTTGCTGGTCCTGTAGCAGGGCTGCCTGCTTTCAATTTAGGGGGAAAAAAATCATTAGAAGAGAATGTTGGCTTAGGCTTGGAAGGCAGGAATGGGAGAGGAGCCTAACAGGCCAGGGAGGGCCCTCCCTCTGAATCTTCCTGCTGAACTATACGACCTCAGTCAGGTCACTTTACCTCTCTGGGCTTCCTTTCCTCCTCCCCAGGGTGCAGAGTGCTGGGTACTGGTTCTCCTTTTTTTTTTTGGCAGTGGTCCCTTTCCTTTTTTTCTAAAGGAAACATATGCGGAAGCCCAAAATATAAAGCAGGTGAAAGAACAGCTGCCTAAGGCTGCCTTTGAGGTATCCTGGGATTCTGCTCATCCTGTTATCAGGGCTAGCAAGCACCCCTACGCAACTCTCACAGCCACACCGCAAAAGGTGCCATCCGAGGGGCATTCCTAGTGCACCTGGAGGTTAACCTGAGGTCCTTGCAAAAACAGGTGGAGGGAAACATTTCATTCTGAATTCCTGACGGCTATGGTTGAGCTGTAGACCTGGAGATCTCTCACATTCCAAAAACTCAATCCAAGTGGTTTTATCTCAAATCGACCTCTCCAGATTGTCGTGGGATTCAATGAATTGACTCAGTTATGCGTCAGTTTCAAAAGAGGCAGTTTTGAAACCTGTGGTTCTCCAAGCTCTAAAATACTAAGCCATTTGTACTAATGACACAGCAGACAGAACTCTAGAATACCACAGGAATATCACACCACTGCAAATTACTAGGTGGTGCTAAGTCTTCAAAAAAAACGGAAGTTAAACAAAAGCACTGCACCATTTTTTGAGATGCATATTTGATATGAACTAGTCAAAAAGTTTTTGAGATTACCCTCCTGGCGGCAGAATTATTCTGCACAGTTACACAGTCCTCAAGGTTTCCCCTTTGTTGCATCTATCTATGTATAAACACACGACCCATATAGTGGGTTATTTTCCCTCTCCCTGAAGCTTCTGAAAGACAAGGCCTTTTTGTCATGGGTAAGCGCAAGCCCAGTCAACCTTACAAAAGGAGTCATTTAATGCTCAATTTTCCAACTTTCCTATGATTAAAAACGTCTATGCTCAAATGCGGCTATTGTATTCTAGATTGTTTTCTTTCCCCCTTCCCCAACAAATGTTTAAATTGTCTCTTTCCTGCTGGGTCCCTCTCCACCCCGTTTCTTTTTTCATTCTGACCTTGAAAACAGAGCCGCTCTCCTTTTCCCTTACTTACCCTTAACTATTTTAAAACTGGAGGCCATCTGACTTTTTACAACACTCTTCTAGTCTGACACACCAAATGTGAATCTGAAAGCCAAGGAGGGGAAGGGTGGGGGTGAGGAGGGGAGCAAAGGTGAAGAGGTACTATATATTTGGCTTCAGCTCAGAAATTCAGAAAATGTTTGTGCAACCACTTCCCCAGCCAGGATCCTGGCCCCCGCCCCCAACTGCCTTCTAGCACATTAATACAAAAAGATGTGAGTGGATGAAATTGGAGAGCCCAGAAGGGACAGCTAAGGCGGTCATAATAACGTACCCTGAGAACCCCACTGAACACCATCCCACAGTCCACCCCTCATCCCTCCCTTGCAACGTGCAAAACTTAGCATCAGGACCTCCGCAGCTCCCACCCCTACCCGCAGAGGTGGCGGGTTAAACTGGCCGCAGCGCCGCCCATTAACGGCTTGTGTGAGACAAACGGAAGGACTGACACAGCCTCTGCAAGTCGGGATGGCAGCGCGGCGCACCTTCAGAATCGTATATATCAAGCCCGTAATCCCAGCATTTTGGGAGGCAGAGGCAAGAGGATTGCCTGAGTCCAGGGGTTCGAGACCAGCCTGGGCAACGTGGTGGCGTGCGCCTGTAGTTCTAGCTACTTGGAAGGCTGAGGCAGAAAGATGGCCTGAGCCCAGCAGGTCAAGGCTGCGGTGGCCGTGAGGGTGGCACTGCGCTCCAGCCTGGGCAACAGAGTGAGACAACGACTCAAAAAAAAAAAAAAAAAAAGAATCGTATATAAGTTCTCAAAAAAAAAAAAAAAGAAATCATGCAATGAGCACACAGGCCTGGAATACATTAACTTGGGAACGGAATCTCCCACAACCCAAGAGAGTCCATCCCTCCCTCAAACAAAAAGGAGGGGAAAGGCGAAGGCACGTTACCATCCTGTCCCGAGCTCTCCAGATACTCCGTCAGGTCACAGCCAAACGCGCTGGCGGCGCCCTTTCGTTTAAGTTTCTGCTTGGCACCCTTGTTCTTCATGAGTTAGTCCCAAAGAGGTCGCCCCTCCGTCTCTCGCTCCCCTGGACTGGGCACCCCGCGTGAGATGGTCTCCGGGGGTTAGATCACTGGCTGCCCCGCGCCGCTG
>NW_007245859.1:188213-188908 GCF_000164805.1 Carlito syrichta | reverse complement strand
GGCGCGGGCGGGGGGGCGCCGGGCGGCGGCGAGGGGCGAGGAGATCGCGGGGGGCTGCTGTGGGTCCTCGGCCCTGGGCCCGCCGTCTTGCCTTCAGAAGGCTTCGGGAGAGCGAAAAACAAGCATCCTGTGCCTGCTGCCCGCCCTCGCGCCTTCCCTTTTTTCCTGTCTTACAAATCCTAGGATCATCCAGCTCAGGAAACGCTGGAAGGAAGTCAGCTAGGGAGGGGGGCGGAGGGTGGAAATTTTTGGCAGCCCGGGGCTGGTGTGTGCGTGGAGCCGGAGGAAGTAGGTGGGTGGGTTGAGGAGTTTGGGGTGGGGGAGAACGCGTTCTCCGGAGAGCCGTGCTGCCACTCCAGCGATGCCTCCGGGCGGCCCAGAGGAAATCGCCGCTCTCCCGGGAGGACCCGCGGCCGCGCGCCCCCACCGCGGCGCTTTGAAGCGGGAGGAGGAGGCGCGCTGGGGACCGTGCTCGACGGGACCTTCGGAAACTCCTGCCCCGGCTTGATCCTCCCCGTCACCATCTCTTCGACACTTTCTATCTCGGTGCCCGCCTTTCTCCTACAGAGACACTTACAGGGTCCTGACAGAGACAAAGATGGGACCCCGGGAGAAAGCTGACGGGCGGTGCTCCCACCCGTCCTCTCCCGCGTCTGCGTCCCTCCACCAACCTCCCCCCCCCCCCCCCCCCCCCC
>NW_007245859.1:181247-188193 GCF_000164805.1 Carlito syrichta | reverse complement strand
CCAACCCCTGCTCCCTCCCCTCCCACGCTGAGGTAAGGATACCCTTGGGCAAAGGGAGGCTGCAACTTTGTAACCACAGCCCAGGAAATCAGATGTCTGGTTGCAGATTCAAGTTGCACACACGCACACAAGCAGTACTGCAAAGTTTGCTAAATGGAAGTGATGGGGGGTGGGGGAGGGGAGATCCAGGATTGACGTTGCCTCTGGGTATTCCAGCATGATGTGGAGAAAGCAGTCTCCCGGGTTATTTCATAATTTGTCTCAAGTTGTTACAGGAGGGCATGTTTTTTTCTTCTCCAGTTAGATTTGAAACTCCGTGACTTCTGTGTACTCAGCACACAGTAAGCACTCAAATTCTTGTGATTTAACCGTTTGAGGATTAGATGAAACTTCCTGTGTAAATTCAAATCCACATATAAGCTTGAAGGGTAGGGATGTTCATACAGCTCAGATTGCTGAGAAAAACTCGAAGCGCAGAATTTTAGTTACTGAATCCCTTTACAGTCACGTATCTCCCTGTGTCACCATAATCGTGTATGCACTTTGACCTTCGAACTCTTCTCCATGGCAGAGGTCACAACTGGGTAGTCAGCCTGCCAGATCTGACCCATAGATGTGTTTCATTTGGCACACATCGTGGTTTTTAAAGTTTTTAAATTAGAAGCCAACATTAAAGAGTCAAAAGAAGCCGGGCTCGGTGGCTCAGCCTGTAATCCCACGTTTTGGGAGGCTGAGGTGAGTGGATTGCCTGAGCCCGCGGGTTCGAGACCCGCCTGGGCAGCGAGACCTCATCTCTACAATAAATCAAAAAATCAGCTGGGCATGGTAGCGCGTGCCTATAATTCCAGCTACTTGGAAGGCTGAGGCGGAAGGATCACCAGAGCCTAGCAGATCGAGGCTGCGGTGGCCTGGAGTGACCACTGCACTCCTGTCTGGGCGACAGTGTGAGACTCCAACACAAAAAAAAAGGGTCAAAAGATCTCACGTAAGAGATCTGGTTTTCTGCCTTCTCTGGCAGAAATGGAAGATCTGGTTACACCGCAAGTGCATTCCCATATGGCAAGGACCGCTGATACCAAGTTGTGACAGTCCCCTTGGAGGTACCTTCTTTAGAGATGAGCTTTGCAGTTTGGCAGCCCCCACAGCCTGTATTCCCCCCTTCGCACCTGTCTGGCCCCTGGAGCCACTTGAGTTTGCAGCAAAAGCTCTATGTATGGTCTTTCCTTTTTTCAATTTCTGTCTGTCTCTCAGTGACATCAGCATTGCCCTGGTTATCTTGGTGAGACATCTTCAAGTAATCACTGACTCATTTCTGTCCTTCCACCCCCACCTCCGAGCTAGTGTAGCCCAGACCCATGAGTTCAAAATGCCCCTCAGCTTGGATTCCTCCTTTCCAAACCCATTCAGTGAGAACCAATCGCTCCTCAATTATTAGAATAACTCCTAGTGGGATTCACTGAGTTCAGTCTCCTCTCACTTCATCCATCCTATGTACCAAGGGCCCGAGAGTCTTTCTGTAGTACTGCTATTGTTGTATGCCTGCCTTGCTCAAAACCTTCCAAGGACTCTGTTTCCTACTGCCAGAGCAGCAAATTTCTTTTTTTTTTTTCTGAGTTGGAGTCTCACTCTGTCACCCAGACTGGAGAGCAGTGGCCGCTCCCAGCCACCGCAGCCTCGACCTGCTGGGCTCCGGCGATCCTTCCACCTCAGCCTTCCAAGTAGGTGGAACTACAAGCACGCGCTACCACACCCGGCTAATTTTTTTATTTATTGTAGAGATGAGGTCTCACCAAGTTGCTGAGGCAGGTCTTGAACCTGCGGGCTCAGGCAATCCACTCACCTCAGCCTCCCAAAGGCGCCGGATTACAGGCTGAGCCACCGAGCCTGGCTCAGAGCAGCAATTTCTAATCATTCTGTAAACCATTGGAGATTATCTGGTAGGGTATTCGGAATAATGGCTTGGTCCCCCCTTTATTTATGGAAAAGCACCTTCATTTGGGACTATAATTATCATCATTAACATTTGTTTAGGAATTTGCTTTAACAAGGAACTACAGAGGATGTCATCATCTTGTTAACAAGGATAGAGGCTGAAGGAGCACTTTTTCCTAGTCCAGGCCTCCAGGACACATATTATGAGGAAATTGCTAAACCCTATGAATTACCTTTTTGTTTTTTGTTTTTTGAGTTGGAGTCTCACTCCGTTGCCCAGGCTGAAGTGCAGTGGCACGCTCATGGCCACCCCAGCATCTACCCACTGGGCTCCTGTGATCCTTCTGCCTCAGCTTTCCAAGTAGCTAGAACTACAGGTTCACGCTACTGCGCCCGGCTAATTTTTGATTTATTGTAGAGACGAGTTCTCACCAAATTGCCTGGGCTAGTCTCGAACCCGTGGGTTCCCAAAGTGCTGGGATTACAGGCTGAGCCACCAAGCCTGGACTTCAATCATTAAAAACATTATTTTAATGTTTTATTTTGAAGTAATTTCAGCTATAAAAAATGTGCTTAAAATAGTAAAGGGCCAGGCATGGTGGCTCAGCCTGAAATCCCAGCACTTTGGGAGCCCGAGGTGAGAGGATTGCCTGAGCCCAGGGGTTTGAGACCTGCCTGGGCAACTTTGGTGAGACCTCATCTCTATAATAAATCAAAAAAAATTAGCTGGGTGTGGTGGTGCACACCTGTAGTTCCAGCTACATAGAAGGGTAAGGCGGAAGGCTCCCCTGATCCCCGAAGGTCGAGTCTGCAGTGAGCATCATTGTGAGATTCCTACTCCAAAAAAAAAAAAAAAAAAATATATATATATATATATATATATATATATATATAAACTTTCTCATAATAAAGTCTATGAGTTAAGTAAGTAAACAATAATCGACATGTAATTCTCAAAACATAGGCCGGGAGCGGTGGCTCAAGCCTGTAATCCCAGCCCTTTGGGAGGCAGAGGTGAGAGGATTGCCTGAGCTCAAGGGTTCGTGACCAGCCTGGGCAAATTGGTGAGACCTCATCTCTATAGTAAATCAAAAAATAAACTGGGTGTGGTAGTGCGCACCTGTAGTTTCAGCTACTTGGAAGGTTAAGGTGGAAGCATTGCCTGAGCCCAGCAGGTCGAGGTTGTGGTGACCGTGAGTGTGCCAGTGCACTCCAGCCTGGGCGACAGAGTGAGACTCCGACGACTCAAAAAAAAAACAACTTTCAAAACACTTCACAGTATAACTTTAGCTATGTTCAAAATCCCCTTAATGACCATCAAACCCAGCAGATAGAGTTTTTTGGAAAACAGGGCTGCCTTAGCGTACCATTAGGGCCAGTTAGTGACCTTAACACAGCAGGAAGATTCTTTTTTTTTTTGAGTTGGAGTCTCACTCTGTCACCCAGACTGGAGTGCAGTGGCCGCTTCCCGCCACCACGGCCTCAACCTGCTGGGCTCCGGCGATCCTTCCGCCTCAGCCTTCCGAGTAGCCGGAATTACAGGCGCGCACTACCACACCTGGCTGATTTTTTAATTTATTGTAGAGATGAGGTCTCACTGCCCAGGCGGGTCTCGAACCCGCGGGCTCAGGCAATCCACTCACCTCAGCCTCCCAAAGGCGCGGGATTACAGGCTGAGCCACCGAGCCTGGCTCTTCTGTGCTTTTTTTGCCCTTGAGTCTGCCAAACCACTGTGTGCCTTTACCCCAAGCGGGAGAAGTCATGAGCCTCTGAGCAGCTGATAGACCACAGGTTAGTGACATGTCTTTGCACCTGTGGTCAGAACCTGAGAAATAGCCATGCAGTGTCCCCCATCATCCCTGGCCTGCCCAATGGCCCCACATCCCCCATAAAGGCTGAGAAACTGTCCCCAAAGCTGCCCCTGGTAGGTATGCCTCCAAGTATGCCAAGCAGCCAAGTGGCAATGTCCTGGGCCTAAGAAACAGCCCTGTGGGTCATCCCTGGAGGACATATCCCAGGCAGCCAAGCAGCTTGCATATAAGACCTGCAAAATAGCCCAAAGGCTGCCCTTGGTAGACATGCCTTCAGGGTGGCTGAGCATCTGTGCCCACATCCCAGGCCCAAGAAATAGCCCTGGAACTGCCTCCGGAAGACATGTCCCCAGGCTAACTGCTCATCCTATGCCTACATTCCAGGTCTGTGAAACAGTTCTATGGCCAATCCTTGCAGAAACGCTCTCAGACCAGCTGAATAGCCATGCAGTCATATCATGAGCCTGAGAAACATCCCTGTGCCCAGACTGGTCTAGAAGCCCTGAACTCAGGCAATCCTCTCGCCTCAGCCTCCCAAAGTACTGGTGAGACTACAGTTTTGTACCACTGTACCCAACTGAACAGACATTTCTTAAAAGAAGACGTAGAAACCAGGCGCATGCCTGAGTCCAGGGCTTCAAGACCAGTCTGGGCAACTTGGCAAGACTTCATCTCAACAATAAATTTTTAAAAAATTATCTGGGCGTGGTAGCACACGCCCGTAGCTCCAGCTACTTGGAAGGCTGAGACAGAAGGATCGCCGGAGCCCAGCAGGTTGATGCTGGGGTGGCCATGAGCATGCCACTACACTCCAGTCTGGGTGACAAGAGTGAGACTCCAACTCAAAAAAAAAAAAAAAAATGGTGGCACATGCCTGTAGTTCCAGCTCCTTGGAAGGCTGAGGCAGAAGGATCACCTAAGCCCAGCAGGTTGAGGCTGCAGTGACTGTCATAGTACCACTGCACTCCATCCTGGGCGACAGAGTGAGATTCCAACTCAAAAAAAATAAAATACAATAAAATAAGACAGAAATAGTTAACAAATATATGAAAAAATACTCAATATCACTAATCATCAGAGAAATGCAAATCAAAATCACAATGAGGTATTGTCTCATCCCAGTCAGGGCGGCCGTTATCAAAGCAAGGATATATAGCATGCTGTCGAGGATGCAGAGAAAAGATAATTTTTATATGCTGTTGGTGGGAATATAAACTAGTATAGCCACAATGGAGAACAGTATAGAGGAGCCACAAAAAACTGCATATAGTTTGATCCAGCAATTCCACTGCTGGGAATTTATCCAAAGAAAAGGAAATCATATTGAAGAGCATCTGCACCCCCATTTTTACTGCAGCACTATTCACAATAGCCAAGATATAGAATGGACCTAGGTATTTAACTGATGAATGGAAAAATTTAAAATTTGGTATGTATATACAGTGAAACATTATTCAGCCATAAAAATGGAATACTTGGTCAGGCGCAGTGGCTCAAGCTTGTCATCCCAGCACCTTGGGAGGCCGAGGGGAGAGGATGCCTGAACCCACAGGTTTGACACTAGCTTGGGCAACTTGGCGAAACCTCATCTCTACAATAAATCAAAAAATTATCTGGGCATGGTAGCCTGTAGTTCCGGCTACTTGGAAGGCTGAGGTGGAAGGATTGCCTGAGCCCCAGAAGGTTGAGGCTGCAGTGACTGTAAGCGTGTCACTGCACTTCAGCCTTGACAACAGAGTGAGAGGCCAACTCAAAAAAAAAAAAAAAGGAATCCTTTTATCCTTGCCAATGGAACTGGAGGACATTATATTAAGTGTAATAAGCCAGGAACAGAAAGTTAAACACTACATGCTTTCACTTGTATAGGAAGCTAAAACAAAGTTGATCTTATAGAAGTAAAAAGTAGAACAGAGGCAGGGTGGGGCAGGGGGAAGGGAGTGATAGAAGAGATCTGATAAAGCGGGGGTCCTCAAACTTTTAAAACAGGGGCCAGTTCACTGCCCCTCAGACCGTTGGAGGGGCGGACTATAGTTAAAAAAAAAAACAACTATGAACAAATTCCTATGCACACTGCACATATCTTATTTTGAAGTGAAAAAACAAAACGGGAACAAATACAATATTTAAAATGAAGAACAAGTAAAGTTAAATCAACAAACTTACCAGTATTTCAGTGGGAACTATGGGCCTGCTATTGGCTAATGAGATGGTCAATGTCCGGTTCCATATTTGTCACTGCTAGTCGTAACAAGTTAAGGCGGCAAAAGCACCCGGCAGGCCGGATAAATGTCCTCAGCGGGCCGCATGTGGCCCACGGGCCGTAGTTTGAGGACCCCTGTGTTAAAGGATTCAAAATTACAGCTAAATAGAGAAACAAGTTTTAATGTTCTGTATCACTGTACGACAAATATTGTTAACAATAACAGTTTCAAATAGCTAGCAGAAGGATGTTAAACATTCCCAACAAAAAGAAGTGATAAATGTTTGAGATGATGGATATGCTAATAACTCTAATCTGATCACTATTCTTTTTTTTTTTGAGTTGGAGTTGAAGTCTCACTCTCTCCCAGGCTGGAGTACAGTGGCATACTCATGGCCACCCCAGTGTCGACTAGCTGGGCTCCAGTGATCCTTCCACTTCAGCCTTTCAAATAGCTGGAACTACAGGTGCATGCTACCATGCCCAGTTAATTTTTTATTTATTGTCGAGACAAGGTCTTGCCATGTTGCCCGGGGTGGCCTCGAACTCAAGCAATCCACTAGTCTCTGCCTCCCAAAGTGCTGGGATTACAGGCTGAGCCACCGAGCCCAGTCTGATCACTATTCTTTTACCCATTTCCCCATAAAACTAGAGTTAGCAATCAGCAATTGTAGCATTCTCCTTCCTTTCCTACTACCTGAATGATTAAATGCTCTTCTATTATTCCTTATTGATGGGCTGTGATGACTGTTCTGAATTCCATGCTCTGGGGTATTAGAGTGTTATAGTTCATCCTCTTGTTTTTGTTTGTTTGTTTGTTTTTTGAGTTGGAGTCTCACTCTGTCGCCCAGACTGGAGTGCAGTGGCTGCTCCCGGCCACCGCAGCCTCGAGCTGCTGGGCTCCGGTGATCCTTCCGCCTCATCCTTCCAAGTAGCTGGAACTACAGGCATGCGCTACCACGCCCGGCTAATTTTTGATTTATTGTAAAGATGACATCTCGCC
>NW_007245859.1:180765-181227 GCF_000164805.1 Carlito syrichta | reverse complement strand
GTTGCCTAGGCTGGTCTTGAACCCCTGGACTCAGGCAGTCCTGTCACCTCAGCCCCACAAAGTGCTGGGATTACAGACTTGAGCCACCACACCCAGCCTGCCCCTGCTCTAAAGGTGCTTGTGTGATATCTATTGTTGAGATCAATCATTCTGTGAGAGAGTACTTGTGCCCCCCTCAGCCCAGCCACCAGTGTCCTAGGATTTTGAAACACTGGAGAATGCAGACGACTAGAGCAAAAAGGCTACGAAAAAGTTGTGTATCCCAAGCTTTATGATTGCATTTCCCTGTGCATGGGTTCCTAGATTTAGGTTATGCTGTAAATTGTTGCTTTTTTTTTTTTTTTTTTTTTTTGAGTTGGAGTCTCACTCTGTCACCCAGACTGGAGTACAGTGGCCACTCCCAGCCACCGCAGCCTCGACCTGCTGGGCTCCGGCGATCCTTCTGCCTCAGCCTTCCAAGTA
>NW_007245859.1:152378-180100 GCF_000164805.1 Carlito syrichta | reverse complement strand
ATTAAAAAAAAAAAAAAAAAAATTAGCCGGGAGTGGTAATGCACACCTGTAGTTCTGGCTACTTAGAAGCCTGAGGCGGAAGAATCGCTGGAGTCCAGCAAGTCGACGCTGGAGTGACTATGTGTCACTGCACTCCAGCCTGGATGACAGAGTGAGACTCCAACTCAAAAAAAAAAAGATATGGGGCACAATTCAGGGTCAGGTATACAAATGTTCATTATGCGGGTACCCTTGTTGATGAAGTATGTCCCCCCCTACCAATTCCCACTATTGTCAATCCTGCCCCCGCCCCCGCAGTTTTCCACTACTGCCAATCCTTTTCTTATAGTACTATATGTCTTTATCAGTGCCCCTAACTGCTAATTCAGAGCTTCAGACTTTTATTTAAAAGACTACATGGTAGGGGAGATACCATGATGATGAAAGTGGTTTTCCCAGGGCAAGACTTATCCATTGCACTCCAGGTATGCTGACCCCAGCGATTTCCCCAAATGTGGGAAATGCGACTGCATACTTTCTGGTAGTGGGGGACTGTGTTTGCACTCTCCCCTGAAGATAAAAAATAAAAAATAAATAAAAGACTGCATGTAGACCGGGCGTGGTGGCTCAAGCCTATAATCCCAGCACTTTGGGAGGCTGAGGTGAAAGGATTGCCTGAGCCCATGGGTTCAAGACCAGCCTGGGCAACTTGGTGAGACCTCATCTCTACAATAAATTAAAAAAAGACTACATGTAGGAGAGGGTAGAGTCTGGGACCACTCCAGGCTTATAAGACTAGAAACTAATAAGGGTAAAATCGATTGTTTGGAGAAAGATAAAACATACTTCTCTGTATACCAAAACTCATATCAGAACTTTCTGGAGGAAATGTCCTTTGATAATATAATATGCAGGACTAAGGAGAAACTGATGGGTTAGAACTAGAGATTAGATGAAACATCTGCAAACAGCATTTGAAATTATTTGAGAGATTTTTCCCACCAATATTTTAGTTATACTCAAATTTCTTTGAATGGAATTCAAAAATGAAGGTTTGGAGATCTTTTGTATTAAACAGTGTTTGAGAAACCATAATGACATTTGACCCACATGCACAATTGCAGCATTAAATGAATCTTCAGTATTTCAGAAACGATGACAAGCCAGGCAGCACAAGACCCCCTTGTCCCACTCCACCATGGGCACTAAACACTGCCAAACAGCAGCAGGACACTTCCTTCCTAGAGTCACATGCGGACAAGGGCCTTCACAAGGCCAGAGAAAGAACCAAGTGCTGTGAGCTGAATTACTATTATACTAGCATCTGAATCTGCATAGGGGCTGACTGTAGGCTCTAAGTCTGAATTTGGACCCATCTGAGCTGAGACCTCTGTTCCTGACAGCAATAGCAGCAGCCTCTAGAAGCCTGGCAGGGTTTGTCCTGAGGTCCTAGCAGTAGGTTTGGGATGATTTCTCTTGCCTCCTGTGCCATATCTGTGGAGTTTCCAGGATCTTTGGGTAGAAAAACTTTCATTCCTGCTGGGCATGGTGGCTCAAGGCTCTCATCCCAGCACTTTGGGAGATGGAGATGAGAGGATTGCCTGAGCCCAGGGGTTTGAGACCATCCTGGGCAACGTGGTGAGACCTCGTCTCCACAATAAATCAAATAATTAGCCAGGCGTGGTGGTGCACGCCTGTAGTTCCAGGTACCTGGAAGGTTGAGGCAGAAAGATCGGCTGAGCATAGCAGGTCAAGGCTGCAGTGGCCATGAGCGTGTCACTGCACTCCAGCCTGGGCGATAGAGTGAGAGTTCAACTCAAAAAAAAGAAAAGAAAAGAAAAACCTTCATTCCTCACAGAATATAGGAGTCCTCTGGATAGAAAATGACTTGCCTATTTGACTTATTTCAATAATCTCGTTCTGCCTCTACTTCCCCTTTTACTAAGTTCTGCACTCCTTTTGGCATGTTGCCTCTTTCAGCCTTGGAGAAGGACAATCAGAGAAGGAGCTGAAAGCGGTTCTGAGCTCCATCTGTCTCCCCCCAGGGTCTCTGAATACTAGATTAAGTGCTTTTCTTAGGTGGGTGGGGATCTGTTCCCGCCCAGTTCATTGTGTTCCATAGTTTCCTGTCCACTGCATGTAACCCTTTACCAATCTGCCAGACGCCTTTTAACACAAAAGGGAGGAGATGGGGGAAGGGAATGCTGAGGAAAAACATCCCTATAAATAGCCCTCTTGAACAAAATTGTTTTCCCAATACACAGTTGTTGTTAGGCCTTGATGCCCAGTAACCTACCTCTGCACTCTCCTCCCCTTCCATTTGAGTCTTTCCCTACACGCCTGGTTTCCCTGCTCAGTCCTCTCTGTGAGATGGAGGTGCCCATGGTCTGCTCAGCCTTGGGCCTACAGACTGGGCTCAGGCTGACCCGGGGTCCATGCCTGACTCTGCCACTCACTTGCCCCATGACCTTGGCTGGATACTTTATTTACCCTTTCTGAGCCTCAGTTGCCCCATCTGTTAAATCAGGGTGATAATTATGAAATAAGATAATGAAAATGGCTTGCACTTTGCCTACAGGTGCTCAATGGGTAGGTGCTTGATACACAAATGAGAGTGACTTTTATTATCTTCTCACTGAAATTCTTCTATGTCCTCCATCATGATCCAATTTATTGGTGTCTTTTTCCCCTTCTGGGCCCTTGTCCACATAAAACCCATTTATATGATCTTAAATGTATTTATATCCTTCCAAGGTCTAATACAGATTGAGATGACTTACTTTATATTTATGTGCTTAAACCTGGACATTGTTTCCAGATAGAGTAAGATCGTCACTTGTAAAACAGTTTTCTAGCTGGGCTAGTCAGATGCCCGTAATTCCAGCACTTTGGGAGGATGAGGTGTGAGGATTGTCTGAACCCAACAGGTCAAGGCTGCGGTGGCTGTAAGCATGCCACTGCACTCCAGCCTGGTGACAGAGTGAGACTCTGACTAAAAAAAAAAAAAAAAATTCCCCAGCTGGGCATGGTAGCTCACGCCTGTAATCCTAGAACTTTGGGAGGGGATTGCCGAGGTGAGAGGATTGCCTAAGCCCATGGGTTTGAGACCAACCTGGGCAACATGGTAAGACTTCGTATTTACAATAAATCAAAAAATTAGTTGGGCATGGCAGCATGCGCCTGTGATTCCAGCTACTTGGAAGGCTGAGGCATAAGGATTGCCCGAGCCCAGCAGGTCAAGGCTGCAGTGTCTGTGAGCGTGCCACCGCACTCCAGCCTGGGTGACAGAGTGAGACTCCGACTAAAAAATAATAATAATAATAATTTCCCATTTATGTTCATCTTTCCCAGATAGTCCTGATTTTTTTTTTTTTTTAGTTAGAGTCTCACTCTGTCACCCAGGCTAGAGTGCAGTGGTACTCTCACGGCCACCGCAGCCTCCACCTGCTAGGCTCAGGTGATTCTTTTGACTCAGCCTTCCAAGTAGCTGGAACTATAGGTACATGCCACCATGCTGGCTAATTTTTTGATTTATTGTAGAAATGAGGTCTCATTAAGTTGTCCAGGCTGGTCTCAAGCCTGCAGGCTCAGGCAATCTTCTCACCTTGGCTTCCTAAAGCACTGGGATTATAGGCGTGAGCCACTGCACCAGGTCCCTAATTTTTTTTTTATAGTCCTGATTTTAACCATTCTGTCCCATAGTCAAGCCATGTGCCATAAGATGGTCCTGGTTTTTACTGTGGAAAATATAGCCAGTTGGCCAGGTATGGTGGCTCACGCCTATAATCCCAGCAGTTTGAGAGGCCGAGGTAAGAGGATTGCCTGAGCCCACAGGTTTAAGACTAGCCTGGGCAACTTGGTGAGACCTCATCTCTCAATAAATCAAAAAATTAGCTGGGCATGGTGGTGTGTGACTGTAGTTCCAGCTACTTGGAAGAGTGAGGCGGAAGGATCGCCTGAGCCCAACAGGTTGACACTGGGGGTGACTGTGAGCAGTGGCACTCCAGCTTGGGTGATGGAGTGAGACTGTAACTCAAAAAAAAAAAAAAAAAGAAAATATGGCAATGTTATAGGTTGAATTGTGTCCCCCACCCCAGTTCATATGTTGAAATCTTAATCCTTAGTATCTCTCAGAATGTGACCCTATTTGGAAATAGGATGGTTGCGATGTAATTAGTTAAGATGATGTCAAACTTGAGTAGGATGCATCTCTTATTGATATGATGGGTGCCTTTAAATAAAGGAGGAATTGGCCAGGCTCGGTGGCTCAGCCTGTAATCCCGCGCCTTTGGGAGGCTGAGGTGAGTGGATTGCCTGAGCCTGCGGGTTCGAGACCCGCCTGGGCAGCGAGACCTCATCTCTACAATAAATCAAAAAATCAGCCGGGCGTGGTAGCGCATGCCTGTAATTCCGGCTACTTGGAAGGCTGAGGCGGAAGGATTGCCGGAGCCCAGCAGGTCGAGGCTGCAGTGGCCAGGAGCGGCCACTGCATTCCAGTCTGGGAGACAGAGTGAGACTCCAATTCAAAAAAAAAAAATAGGAGGAATTTAGACACAGACACTTACACAGGGAGAATGCCACGTGAAGATGAAGGCAGAGATTGGGGTGATGCTTCTACAAAGCAAAGAATGCCAGACATTGCCAGCAAGCCACTAGATGCCAGGGAAGAGGCATGGAACAGACTCTTTCTTATAGCACTCAAAAGGAATCAGCCAGCACCCTGATCCTGGACTTTTAGAACTGTGAGATGATAAATTTGTGTTGTTTAAACCACCTAGTATGCGATACTTTGTTATGGCTGCCCTAGCAAACAAACACAGCTGACATGATTAAGAAACAGAACTAGCCTCCAGTCCTGCATTGGAACCTGTTATTCTAATGACCAAATTGGTAACAACCTAAGTAATCTCAGGAGTCTTTCTTGGAACCTTCAGGAAATATCTCTATCTCTAGCTGGCACTGACATTAAGCAATTTTATACAAACACATGCTGGTTTCAGCAAGGAAACCAATGGAGGTCAACGAGAATAGTTTTAAAAAAATAGACTGGCAGTCACCTAATTGTAGAGGGTGGTGGGAAGTGGGAGGTCAGGGGCTCCTTCCCACATACTTCTATTTTTGTTTGTTTGTTTTTTTGAGTCTGAGTATCACTCTATTACCCAGGCTGGAGAGCGGTGGCACACTCACGGCCACTATAGTCTTGACCTGCTGGGCTCAGGCGATCTTCTGCCTCAGCCTTCCAAGTAGCTGGAACTACAGGCGTGCGCCACCACACCCAGCAAATTTTTTGATTTATTGTAGAGACGAGGGCTTACCATGTTGTTCAGGCTGGTCTCAAATCCCTGAGCTCAGGCAATCCTCTTGCCTTGGCCTCCCAAAGTGCTGGGATTATAGGCATTTGCCACCGTGCCTGGTTTACTTCCATGTTTTTCTGTTGAAGTGCAGTGGCAGGCTCCCAGCCACCGCAGCCTGGCCCTGTTGGGCTTCGACAATCCTCTTGCCTCAGCCTTCCAAGTAGCCGGAACTACAGGCACATACTACCATACTCAGCTATTTTTTATTTATTGTAGAGATGAGGTCTCACCAAGTTGCTCGGGGGGGGGGTCTCGAACCCGCGGGCTCGGGCAATCCTCTCACCTTGGCCTCCCAAAGTGCTGTGATTACAAGCTGAGCCACCGAGCCCGGTCACTTCCATGTATTTATTTATTTATTTATTTATTTATTTATTTGAGTGGGAGTCTCACTCTGTGGCCTAGGCTGGAGTGCAGTGGCACACTCATGGCAACCCCAGTGACGACCTGCTGGGCTCCGGGTATCCTTCCGTCTCAGCCTTCTAAGAAGTCAGAACTACAGGTGCACACTACCGTGCCCAGCTAATTTTTGATTTATTGTCAAGACGAGGTCTTGCCAAGTTGCCTGGGCTGGTCTCGAACCCGCAGGCTCAGGTAATTCACTCACCTCAGCCTCCCAAAGTGCTGGGATTGCAGGCTGAGCTACCGAGCCCAGTCTAGCATGTTTTTATTTATTCAGTCAGCCAGTCAACAAATTACTGAGCATCCTCTGTATGCCAGTCACTGGGTGTGGTGCTGACGACACAAAGTTGGAACAACCCTATCCATGCCCTCACTGAGTGCTCACTCTAGTGGCAAGACAGAGGAACACGGTGCAATAAATGTCACATTGTGATGGGCACGTTGAAGTTGGAGTGCCTGATTGCCTGGCAGAGTCAGAGGATCTCTTAGAAGAAATGGCCTTTGTTGGAGACTTAAAGAGTGAGCAGTTGCTCCTGCAGATAATAGGGGAGAGGGTTTTTAGGACAGCAGGACTAGCATTTTTTTTTTTTTTTGAGTTGGAGTTTCACTGTTGCCCAGACTGGAGTGCAGTGGCACACTCTGGCCACTGTGATGTGGATTTTTAAGGTCGGCCTGGGTTTTAAGAGTGTCAGCTCAGTGGGTCAGCCAGCCAAGCCCCAGAGAGGGTCATGGAGGAGCTGGTAAGCCTAGCCCCACAAGTGTCAGCTCTAATGGGCTGGCAAGCCAAGCCCTGAGTGATGCTGGTTTGGTGAGCTGGAAGCCTAGCCCCCGGGGTGCCTCAGCTTTGGAGTCTTGCCTTTCTCCAGCAGCTCTCCTGGTTCAGCTGGCTCTGTAAGCTGGCAAGCCAGCCTCTGGGGTGCATGACTTTTCAACTCTGATGATCTTCTGCAACTCTTCAGGTTGCAGCTCTTCAGGGTCAGAGTTCTTGTCTCATGCCCAGGAAGAACGAGGGACACGGACAGCCGAAAGGTAAGAAAGCAGGATTTATTGAGAACAGTAAAAGCTCTACTACCGAAGGGGGCCCGAAGGGGTTGCCTGTCTGGGGCTGAAAACCTGGCTCTTATATAGCCTTAAGTCCAATCTGATTGGCTTGTACTAGTTGTGAGCTGCTGCTGTTTGACTGGTCAGTATTAAGCACCTAATGGTGAGCTAATTGGTTACTTTTTGATCCCAGCAGTGAGTACTTAAAGCTTTAGCTTGAGAGGCTCACAGGGAGTTTGTTTACCAAGGCTAAGCCTGAGAGACCTGCCAGGAGTTCACTACATTGTTACCAGAGGACTCACCTGTCTGTCTGCCTAGGCTTTCTCTAGCTATCTCCTGTCTCAACTGCAGCTTTGACCTGCTGGGCTCAGGCGATCCTTCCGCCTCAGCCTTCCAAGTAGCTGGACCTACAGGTGTGCGCCACCTTGTTTTATTGTAGAGATGAGGTCTTACCATGTTGCCCAGGCTGGTCTCGAACCCACGGGTTCAGGCAATCCTCTCACCTCAGCCTCCCAAAGTGCTGGGAGCCCGCTGAGACTAGTATTTCAAAAATCCCAGAGGTATGTGAGACTAGGGCATGTTCAAGGAATGGAAAGCAAGTCAAAGCTGAGCACAGTAGCTTCAGCCTGCAATCCCAGCACTTTGGGAGGCTGAGGCGAGAGGATTGCCTGAGTCTGGGGGTTCGAGACAGTCTGGGCAACTTGGTGAGACATTGTCTCTACAATAAATCACAAAAATTAGCTGGGCATAGTGGCGTCCGTCTGTAGTTCCAGCTACTTGGAGGGCTGAGGTGGAAGAATCGCTGGCACCCAACAGGTCGAGACTGCGGTGGCTGTGAGTGTACCACTGCACTCCAGCCTGGAAGACAAAGTGAGACTCCAACTCAAAAAAAAAAAAAAAAAAAAAAAGAAAGAAAGAAAGTCAATGTGGTTGGATGTGGAGAGATAAGTGGCATATCTAGCTTGTGCTGAGGAGGAGCTAGCTAAGGTGGGGCCATGTTTGCTGTAAAATTGAGTCCAGAGTTGTGGGGAGCCCCTGGATAATTTTGAGCAGTGCAGTGTCAGCTAAATGTGGTAGTGATGTGTGCAGTCAGGGAGGAAGGCAACAAGCTACAGGGAAGGGCACCAGTGTTCCTCCTTGGCTCCTATCCGCTTACCTTAGTGGGAGGTTGAAATGCATCCTGGCTAAATGCCTTGTTTCCAGAGTGAAACTACTTGGAGTCAGATCCTGGTCTTGTCACTTGGTTTAAGCCCACAATTAGTTTCAAAACCTAGGTATGAAATCAGATGGTTGCAGGGTGCGGTGGCTCAAGCCTGTAATCCCAGCACTTTGGAAGACCGAGGCAAGAGAATTGCCTAAACTCAGGGTTTTGAGACCAGCCTGGGCAACTTGGTGAGACTTTGTCTCTACAATAAATCAAAAAATTAGCCTGGCGTGGTAGTGCACGCCTGTAGTTCCAGCTACTTGGAAGACTGAGGTCAAAGGATCGCCTGAGCCCAGCAGGTCGAGGCTTCGGTGGCCATGAGTATGTCACTGTACTCCATCCTGGGTGACAGGGTGAGAATCCAACTCAAAAAAAATTGTTCAGATGGTCTAGTAAGATCATTTAATTTATCTGCATTAATACTGTATTTTTTAAAAGTTAGAGTCTCGTTTCTTCACCCAGGCTGGAGTGCAGTGACATGCACGCTCACGGCTACCCCAGCATCGACCTGTTGGGCTCCGGCAATCCTTCCGCCTCAGCCTTCCAAGTAGCTGGAACTACAGACACACGCTACCACTCCTGGCTATTTTTTATTTTCTTGTAGAGACAAGGTCTCATCAAGTTGCCCAGACTGGTCTCAAACCCGCAGGCTCAGGCAATCCACTTGCCTTGGTTTCTCACAGTGTTGGGATTACAGGCTGAGCCACCGAGCCCAGCCAATACTGTATTTTGTATGAAAAATAAATCATAGTAGGATCCAGAATGGTGGAGCTATAAGTGTAGCTTCTATTCCTAGAAATTATTTGTATGACCATCATCACAAAGTTAATTTGCATACTCCTTAAGCTGTATGCAAAATCTTGACCTTTCAGAAATTTGACCTAAGTTATTAAAGGGCCCCAGACTTTCATAGGAGATCCAGCAAGTTTAGGGTGGTATGGCTGTAGACAGGACAGGGCCCAGTCTTTCAAGAGGGACATTCCAGTAATGGTTAACATTTGAGATGTGGGTTTGCCATCTAGTGGGCATCTTAGAATGTGTATGTATTACAAACACATGTATATGTATATATATATATATACACACACACACACACAACACACGTGCAGAATTTCCATTGATGGTTTCTAATAATTTCCCCCACACACATAAAAATCAACTGGTATTTTGGATACATTTCCATTTGTAAAAAAAGACTTTGTTTATATGTGTTAGAGATATGAGAATGTTTTATGGTGTGTGTACTTGTACATACAGTGAGGAATGCTAGCATCACATGGGGGGGTTCTTTCTTTTTTGGGGGGTTGTTCTTTCAACCTTCATGCACTCTACATCTGCCTTTCTTTCTCTCATTTGAGAATTACTCGTCTGGAGAAGAAGGTAGAGAGACATATCACCAGTATAAAGACTTAGTGCTTGCTCCATAGCAGATATACAATAAACATTGATTTCCTTCCTCTTCTTCCCACACCCTCTCTCATAAAAGTTGTATTCCAAATTACAATTTCTCTCTCTCTCTCTCTTTTTTTTTTTTTTTGAGTTGATGTCTCACTCTGTTGCCCAGGCTGGAGTGCAGTGGCATGCTCACAGTCACCACAGCCTCGACCTGCTGAGCTCAGCGGATCCTTCCGCTTCAGTCTTTCAAGTAGTTGGAACTACAGGCATGCTCCCACACCCGGCTTATTATTATTATTATTATTTTTTACTTATTGTAGAGAAGAGCTCATCAAGTTTCCCAGGCTGGTTTCGTACTCCTGAACTCAGGCAAACCTCTTACCTTGGCCTCCCAAAGTGCTGAGATTATAGGCTTGGGGCAATGCACCTGGCCTAAATTATGATTTCAGTAGTTACGTGTGTACTTGGTGTGTGAAGCGTTACTATGTCTAAAGCACTTTGCTGGCTCAGTGAATGCAAACACCGAATAAGATCCAGTCCCTATCTTTTTTCTTTTTTCTTTTTTTGAGTTGGAGTTTCACTCCATCGCCCAAACTGGAGTGCGGTGGCCGCTCCCGGCCACTGCAGACTCGACCCACTGGGCTCTGGCGATCCTTCCACCTCAGCCTTCCAAGTAGCTGGAACTATAGGCGCGTGCTACCACACCCGGCTAATTTTTTGATTTATTGTAGAGATGAGGTCTCGCTGCCCAGGCGGGTCTCGAACCTGCGGGCTCAGGCAATCCACTCACCTCAGCCTCCCAAAGGCGCGGGATTACAGGCTGAGCCACTGAGCCTGGCTGTTTTCTTTTTTCTTTTTGGGTTGAAGTCTCACTCTGTCACCCAGGTTGGAGTTTTATGACATTCTTATGGCCACCCCAGCCTCGACCTGCTGGGTTCCAGCGATCCTTTGGTCTCAGCCTTCCAAGTAGCCAGAACTACAGGTGCGCACTAACATGCTTGGCTAATTTTCTTATTTATTATAGAGACTAGGTCTTACCATGCTGCCCAGGCTAGTCTCAAACCCGCGGGCTCAGGCAATCCTCTTGCTTCGGCCTCCCAAAGTGCTGGGATTACAGGCTTGAGCCACCATGCCTGGCCCAGTTTCTATACTTAAGATGCATAGAGTGGAGAAACTTACAGTTTTGCAACTATATTCCAGCAGGTTATGTCTCAAATCTTTGCTTGTGGTAGATTTTTCTGGAAATTAAAATTTGGTTTTCCTTTAGAAGTAATATTACAATGATGCTAGTTTTCCCAAACTAAATAGAAGGATCTTGTGGTGAGGGATAAAATATCCATTTTGGGGGAAGCATGATTTACCTTTGAAGGGAAACTTAGAAGGGAATGGGCCCAGAAAGGGAAGGGAGGGACAAAGGGAGTGGAGAAGAGTGGAACAGTGTGGGATGCATTCTGTAAAAGTTTGAGGAGAGGGAGGAGACATTTTGGAGGAGCTACCATGGGGTGTAAGATATTGAGAGAGGGTCAGGACAAAAAGATTTTAGGAGGTTTTGTTACGTATTATGAATAGAATCCCCCTTTGACGCTTTCATGGCACTGAAGTAAAGAATTTAAATTGCCTTTCTGTTATTTTTGGATATGGGTTAGTGTTCCTTTGGAAAATAGCACCACGCAGAGACAGGCTATGAAGTGGCTTAGCTTTATCTGGAAAACATAAATGTTTAGACCATAAAACTTTAAAAATAGACACCTTATACTTTCCTCATGTGCCTTAAACCTAAAATTAAACAAAACAAAAATGATAAAATTATATGAGAAATATCTATTTTTAAAGTAATATACGTACTTGGTTTAAAAAGTCAAAAGGTACAAATGACATTAAATGGAAAAAGAATAAAGGTTTCCTGTTTCATTTCCCAAACCTCCCCCTTACTTCCATGTCACACCACCCGAAGGTAACCAACTTCAAGAGTTTGTTTTTAATTCTTTTGGTGGTTAGTCCTATAATTACAACTTCTATGTTTATACCACTGTTTCCTATTTTCTTAATTTGTCTGCTTTACTCTGTTCACTCTATGCTATGAGTGGCAAGAAGTATAACTCATTCTAACTCTCCTTCATATATTTTGTTAATTTTATTGTTTTTCTTTTTTTTTTTTTTGGTTTTAATTATAAACTTAAATACATAAGCTCCCTGACTTATGATGGGGTTACATCCCAATTAAACTGTTGTAAGTTAAAAATATCATAAACTGGCCTGACACAGTACTCAAACCTGTAATCCCAGCACTTTGGGAGGCCGAGGTGAGGGGATTGCCTGAGTCTACGGGTTTGAGAACAGCCTGGGCAACTTGGCGAGACCTCATCTCTACAATATATCAAAAAATATATATATTGTAGAGGTGCCAGGTGTGCTGGCACGTGCCTGTAGTTCCAGCTACTTGAAAGGCTGAGACGGAAGGATTGCCTGAGTCCAGCAGACCGATACTGGGGTGGCCACAAGTGTGCCACTGCACTCCAGCCTGGGCGACAGAGTGAGACTTCAACTCAAAAATATATTTTTATATCATAAGTTGAGAACCTGGGCACGGTGGCTCATGCCTGTGATCCCAGCACTTTGGGAGGCTAAGGTGAGAGGACTGCCTGAGCTAAGGGGTTCAAGACCAGCCTGAGCAACCTGGGAAGACTTCCTTTCTACAACAAATTAAAAAATTAGCTGGGCATGGTGGCACATGCCTGTGGTTCCAGTTACTTGGAAGGATAAGATGGAAGGATCGCCTGAGCCCAGCAAGTTGCGGTTGTGGTGGCTGTGAGTGTGTCACTGCACTCCGGCCTAGGTGACAGAGTGAGACTCCGACTCAAAAAAAAAAAAATCATAAGTTGAAATGCATTTAATACACCTAACCTACCAAATACCATAATTTAACCTAACATACATGAGCCTATAGTTAAGCAAAATAATCTAACCCAAAGCTTATTTTATAATAAAGTGTTCAATATCTCATATAAGAGTATCCTTCTCCATATGCCTAACCCAGAAAAAGATCAAGATTCAAAATTCAAAGTAGAGTTTCTACTGAATGTATATTACTTTTGCACCATTGTAATGTTGAAAAATAGTAGGTTCAACCATTGTAAGTTGAGGATGAGCTGGGCATGGTGTCTCATGCCTGTAATTCCAGCACTTTGGGAGGCAGGGGTGAGAGGATTACCTGAGCTTAGAAATTTGAGACCAACCTGAGCAACATGGCGAGACCTTGTCTCTACAATAAATCAAAAAACCGGTGGCACATGCCTATGGTTCCAGCTACTTGGAAGTCTGTGGTGGATGGATCACCTGAGCCCAGCAGGTGAAGGCTGCGGTGGCCGTGAGTATGTCACTGCACTTTAGCCTGGGAAACAGAGACTCCAGCACACACACACACACACACAACCCCCCCCCCCAAAAAAAAACAGTTACACCGAGAATCAGTGGCACAGATTTTTGAAAATTATATTGATGTGAATGTGGGATAACAGGTAATGTCTTAAGTAACTAGTGAGAGTGCAAATTAGTTTAACTTTCATCAAGGATAATTTGTCAATAATAAACTTTTAAAAAAGGCACATTGCTGAGCATAGTGGCTCAAGTCTGTAATCCCAGCATTTTGGGAGACCAAGGCGAGAAGATTGCCTGAGCTCAGGGTTTTGAGACCAGCCTGGGCAACTTGGTGAGACCTCGCCTCTACAATAAATCAAAAAATAAGCCGAGCGTGGTAGCACGCACCTGTAATTCCAGCTACTTGGATGGCTGAGGCGGAAGCATCGCTGGAGCCCAGCAGGTCGATGCTTGGGTGGCCCTGAGGATGCCACTGCACTCCAGCCTAGGTGACGGAGTGAAACTCTGACGCAAAAAAAAAGAAAAAAGTTGAGGATGGTCTGTACTATGCTTAAACTGTGAATTTACGTTCCATCAACATAGGCATTAACTCTTGACTCCCTTTCAGGTAGTTTGAGAAAAACATACACCCTACTTTTTATCCCTCCCCACTCACTCCCTTCTACCTTAATTTTCTATTCACCTAGAAGTTTCTCTCTTCTCTATGTTTACAGTTATAATGATAGGGTTTACTGAATATGCATTTTGTTCTGTAAGTATAAGGAACTTGTTTGCATTTTATTGATTGATCCCAATAGTTGAAATATAGTTTATGACTTGTAATTTATGTTTATACAATTATTACTTGCTGCGGAATACAGAGTGACTGGTTCAGAAAATGAAAAACAAGTCCAATATCTCTAAATCTGGCCTATACAAAGGAGCATGAAACAAGCATCAAGTCAAGTGGATTCTCCCTTCCTTCCTTCCTTCCTTCCTTCCTTCCTTCCTTCCTTCCTTCCTTCCTTCCTTCCTTCCTTCCTTCCTTCCTTCCTTTCTTTCTTTTAGAATCTCATTCTGTCACCCAGGCTGGAGGGCAGTGGCATACTCACGGCCACCAGCCTCGACCTGCTGGGCTCAGGTGGTCCTTCTGTCTCACCCTTCCAAGTAGCTGGAACTACAAGCATGCACCACCACGCCCAGCTAATTTTTGGATTTATTGTAGAGACAAGGTCTCGCCTAGTTGTTGGGGCTGGTCTCTTTCCCGTGGGCTCAGGCAGTCCTCTCATTGGGCTTGTGGGCTCAGGCAATCCTCTCACTTCAGCCTCCCAAAGTGCTGGGATTATAGGTGTGAGCCACTCCGCCAGGTCGATTCTTTCTTACACTGCATAACTTGCTCAAATCCTATGCCATTGTAGTTTGCTTTATTTTTTATTTATTTATTTTTTGAGTTGGAGTCTCACTGTCGCCCAGACTGGAGTGCACTGGCTGCTCCCAGCCACCACAGCCTCGACTTGCTGGGCTCCGGCAATCCTTCTGCCTCAGCCTTCCAAGTAGCTGGAACTACAGGCGCGTGCTACCACACCTGGCTAATTTTTGATTTATTGTAGAGATGAGGGCTCACCAAGTTGCCCAGGTGGGTCTTGAACCCGCAGGCTCAGGCAATCCACTCACCTCAGTCTCCCAAAGGCATGGGATTACAGGTTTAGCCATTGAGCCCGGCTGTAGTTTGCTTTATATCTTACAGTATTTTAAAAAAATTATTTGGGTTGACTTACAGTTTATAATTTGCATTTCTTTTTTACTGACATACACTTTTTTCACTATATCACTAAGAAATTCTTTCTTAATTATACTATTCTTTATTTTACTTACTTGTGAAAAAGTTATAAATAAGCCACAAAATTAAAAAGGAACTAGTGATATATGGCAAAAAGTTGTCTCCCGTTTAATCTTGTCCCTTAGGCATTCAGTTCTTCTTTCCAGAAGCAACTTCTCTTGTTAATTTTTATGTAAACTTTTAAAGATATTTTATGCATTTACAAGCATACAAGTATATTTTTATCTCACACATACTATGAAATCTTACTTTTTGTTTTATTTGTGTGTTTTTTTTTAAACTTAGCCACATATCTTGGTATCTTGGAGATCCTCTCATATCTATTTTTGTTTGTTTGTTTGTTTTTTGAGTTGGAGTCTCACTCCGTTGCACAGGCTGGAGTGCAGTGGCTCACAGCCACCCCAACGTCAACCTGCTGGGCTGCGATGATCCTTCCCCCTCAGCCTTCCAAGTAGCCGGAGCTACAGGCATGCTAACACACCCAACTAATTTTTGATTTATTGTGGAGATGAGATCTTGTCAAGTTGCCTGGGCTGGTCTCAAACCCGCGGGCTCAGGCAATCCACTCGCCTCGGACTCCCAAAGTGCTGGGATTACAGGCTGAGCCACCAAACCTGGCCCTTGTTTCTGAAATTAGTGGGAAAGTATTCAGTCTTTCACCATTGACCATTATGTTAGCTACAAATTTTGCATAAATGTCTTTTTATCAAACTGAGGAAGTCCTTTCACATTCCTAGTTTGATGAGAATTGTTATTAGGAATGGTTATTGGATTTTGTCAAATGCTTTTTCTATATCTAATTAGATAATCATATGGTTTTTACTTAGTTGTTTATATAGTGAATTACATCAAATGATTTTGAAATGTTAAACCAGTTCTGCGTTCTTGAGATGAATCCCACTTGGTCATGTTTTATATTATTCTTTTTATATTATTGGATTTAGTTTGCTAAAATTTTGTTTAGAATTTTTGTATCAGCTGGGCTCGGTGGCTCAGTCTGTAATCCTAGCACTTGGTAACTTGGTGAGACCTCATCTCTACAATAAATCAGAAATTAGCAAAAATTAGCCGAGTGTGGTAGCGTGCATCTGTAGTTCCGGCTACTTGGAAGGCTGAGGTAGAAGGGTTGCCGCAGCCCAGTAGGTTAATGCTTGGGTGACCATGAGTATGCTACTATACTCCACTCTAGTCTGGGCGACAGAGTGAGACTCCCGCTTAAAAAAAAAAAAAAAAGGTTTTTGTATCTATGTACATGAAAGATATTTGTCTGCAGTTTTCATTTCTCATGATGTCTTTGTATTTGGTATGGGGATAATGCTGACCTTATAGAATAGGCTGGGAAGTATTTTGTCCTCTTCAACATTTTTTTAAAACCTGTATAAATTAGTATTATTTCTCTTTAACTGTGGAATTCACTAGGCATCTGGAGCCTAAAGCTTGCTTTGTGGGAAGGCTTACCTACAATTTCAATTTCCTTAAGAGAGGCAGGACTTGAGTCCAGGGGTTTTAAGAACAGCCTGGGCAATTGGTGAGACCTCGTCTCTACAGTAAATAAAAAAATTAGCCAGGCGTGGAGGCGCGTGCCTGTAGTTCCAGCTACTTGGAAGGCTGAGGCAGAAGGATCACTTGAGTCCAGCGGGTCAAGGCTGTGGTGGCAGTGAGTGTGTCACTGAACTCCAGCCTGGGCGACAGAGTGAGACTCCAACTCAAAAAGAGAGAGAGAGAGAGAGAGAGAGAGAGAGAGAGAGAGAGAGAGAGAGATGCAGGACTATTTAGGTTATTTGTTTCTTCTTGAGTGAACTTCAATAATTAATGTCTTTTAAGAATTTACCCTTGGCTGGGCGTGGTGGCTCATGTCTATAATCCCAGCACTTTGGGAGACTGAGGTGAGAGGATTGCCTGAGTCCATGGGTTCAAACTAGCCCGGGCAACTTGGCAAGACAGTAAATCAAAAAATATGCCGGGTGTGGTGGCATGTGCCTGTAGTTCCAGCTACTTGGAAGGCTAAGGCAAAAGGAACACCTGAGCCCAACAGGTTGAGGCTGGGGTGGCCGTGAGTGTGCCATTGCACTCCAGCCTGGGCAACAGAGTAAGATTCTGACTCAAAAAAAAAAAAAAAAGAAAAAAAGAATTTGTCCATTTACTCTAAATTTGGAATTTACTGAAATAAATAAAATTATTTACAATAATCTCTTATTAACCTTTTTGTACTTTTAGAATCTGTGGTGATGTCACTTTTCTCATTTCTGATATTAGTAATTTGTATGTTTTCTCTTTTCTCCTGATCAGTCTATTTAGCGCTTAATCTATTTTGTCAATCCTTTCAAGAACCAGATTTTGATTATTTGATTTCTTCTGCTGGTTTTCTCTTTTCTTTTTTTTTGAGTTGGAGTCTCACTGTCGCCCAGACTGGAGTACAGTGGCCGCTCCTGGTCACCGCAGCCTTTACCTGCTGGGCTCTGGCAATCCTTCCGCCTCCGCCTTCCAAGTAGCTGGAACTATAGGCGCACTACCACGCCCGGCTAATTTTTTTGATTTACTGTAGAGATGAGGTCTCACCTGCCCAGGCGGGTCTCGAACCCGCGGGCTCAGGCAATTCACTCACCTCAGCCTCCCAAAGGCGCGGGATTACAGGCTGAGCCACTGAGCCCAGCTTTTTAAAAATATTTTTTGAGTTGGAGTCTCACTCTGTCGCCCAGACTGGAGTGCAGTGGTACGCTCCTGGCCACCGCAGCCTCAACCTGCTGGGCTCCGGCAATCCTTCCACCTCATCCTTCCAAGTAGCCAGAACTACAGGTGCGCTGTACCACACCTGGCTAATTTTTTTCTCGCCAAGTTGCCCATACAGGTCTCGAACCCACAGGCTCAGAGAATCCACTTGCCTCAGCCTCCCAAAGTGCTGGGATTACAGGCTGAGCCACCGAGCCTGGCAATTTTCTCTTTTATATTATTTCATTAATTTCTACTCTGATCTCTATTACTTCCTTCCCTTTGCTTACTTCATGTTTAATTTGCTCTTTCTTTTCTAATTTTGGAAGGTAGACATGGAGATCAATGCTTTGAAAATTTTCTTATTTTTGATTCTTTACTATATTTAAAAAATTAATTTTTGTAGAGGCAAGGTCTCACTCTTTCAGGCTGGAGTGCAGTGGTGCAATCATGGTTCACCACAGTTTCAACTCCTGTGCTAAAGTTATCCTCCTGCCTCATCCTCTCAAGTAGCTAGGATTACAGACAGGAACCACAATGCCTGGCTAATTTTTTATTTTTTGTAGAGATGATATCTCACTATGTTCCCCAGGCTGGTCTCAAATTCCTGGCCTCAAGCAATCCTCCCATTTAGGTCTCCCAAAGTGTTGAGTACAGGCGTGAGCCACTGTACCCAGCCTCTTCTTTTCTAATATAGACATTTAATGTTATAGTAGATGCTTAAGTACCGCTTTAGTGGCATTTACAAATTCTGATATGTTGTGTTTTCATTTTCATTCTGTTCAGAATACTTTTTAAATTTCTTCTTTGATCTCTGGGTTATTTAGAAAGAAGTTGTTTTGTTGTCAAATGTTTGGTGATTTTCTTTTGTCTTTCTTTTT
This sequence comes from Carlito syrichta, assembly GCF_000164805.1. Taxonomy (NCBI): domain Eukaryota; kingdom Metazoa; phylum Chordata; class Mammalia; order Primates; family Tarsiidae; genus Carlito; species Carlito syrichta. The sequence goes on along the minus strand of NW_007245859.1, from coordinate 161,941 downwards.
TTTTTTTGAGTTGGAGTCTCACTCGGTTGCCCAGGCTGGGATGCAGTGGCACACTCACAGCCACTGCAGCCTCAACTTGTTGGGCTCAGGCGATCTTTCTGCCTCAGCCTTCCAAGTAGCCAGGACTACAGATGCGAGTATCCACGCCGGCTAATTTTTGATTTATTGTAGAGATGAGGTCTTACCAGTTTGCCCGGGATGGTCACAAACCCGTGGGCTCAGTTCAGGCAATCCTCTCTCCTCGTCCTCCCAAGGTGCTAGGATTATAGGCGTTAATCACTGTGCCCAGCCTATTGCCTGATTTTAAAGTAGCTAGTCTTGTTTCTTTTGACTAGTGTTAGCATGGTATATTCCTTTCCATTCTTCTACTTTTAACTTATTTACTATGTGATCATTTTATGTATGTATGTAGGTATGTACGTATGTATGTATGTATGTTTTTTTTTTTTTTGAGTCAGAATCTCACTCCGTTGCCCAGACTAGAGTGCAGTGGCCGCTCCTGGCCACCGCAGCCTCGACCTGCTGAACCCTGGCGATCCTTCTGCCTCAGTCTTCCAAGTAGCCAGAATTACAGGCATGTGCTACCACGCCCGGCTGATTTTTTTTTTTTGATTTATTGTAGAGATGAGGTCTTGCTGCCCAGGTCTTGCTGAACCCGTGGGCTCAGGCAATCCACTCACCTCAGCCTCCCAAAGGCGCGGGATTACAGGCTGAGCCACCCAGCCCGGCTTGTATGTATTTTTTGAGTTGGACTCTCACTCAGTCGCCAAGGCTGGAGTGCAGTGGCACACTCATGGCCACCCCAGTGTCGACCTGCTGGGCTTTGGCAATGCTTCTGCCTCAGCCTTCCAAGTAGTTGGAACTACAGGCCCAGTGCTACCACGCCTGGTTAATTTTTTGATTTATCGTAGAGACAGGTCTCACCACATTGCCCAGGCTGGTCATGAACCCACGGGCTCAGGCAATCCTCTTGCCTTGGCCTCCCAAAGTGCTGGGATTACTGACTCGAGCCATTGCGCCCAACCTAATGAAATATTTTTAAACTAAGGTATGTACATTGTTTCTTTAGACATATGCTGCTGTTCATTTACTAGACTACAATATAGTATAAACATAACTTTTATATGCTCTGGGGAAAAAAGTTGTGTGACATGCTTTATTGTGATATTTGCTTTACTGCAGTGATCTGGAACTGAGCCCCAATATCTCCAAGACATGCCTGTACATATTTACCTATCACAGTCTACCTTAAAGTTATATTATACTCATGTCATATAAGAACCTTCCCAGCTGGATGCGGTGGCTCAGCCTGTAATCCGAACACTTTGGGAAGCCGAGGTGAGAAGATTGCCTGAACCCAGGGATTCGAGACCAGCCTGGGCAACTTGGTGAGACCTCATCTCTACAGTAAATCACAAAAATTAGCTGGGCCTGGTGGCATGCATCTGTAGTTCTAGCTACTTGGAAGGCCGAGACAGAAGGATCGCCTGAGCCCAGCAGGTTGAGACTGCAGTGATCATGAGTGTGCCAGACTAGGTGACAAGAGTGAGACTCCAATTCAAAAAAAAAGAATAGAAAAAGAAAAAAAAGACCCTTCTCATACAGTATAAGAATCTTACAATAGTATACGTTCCTGTCTTCTGGTCTATATGCTATTGACATGGATCTTAATTTTCATCTTTCTTTTTTTTTGAGACTGGAGTGCAGTGCCATGATCACAATGATCACGATGATCACAGTCATGGCAGCCTTAGACTTCTGGGTTCAGGCAATCCTTTCACCTCAGCAACCTGAGTGGCTGGGACTATAGGCACGGGCCACAACACTCGACTAATTTTTTTTATCGATTTTTTTGTAGTGATGAGGTTTCACTATGTTGCCCAGGCTGGTCTCAAACTCCTAGGCTCAAGCAATCCACCTGGCTGGGCATTCCGAAGTGCTGGGATTACAGGTGTGAGCCACTGTATCTGGCCTTAATTTTCATCTCCACAAGTTCAGCTTGGGTCTTTTTAAAAAATATCTTCTATGTCCCTAATCTTTTGAATATATGGAATGCAGTTTAAAATAACTGTCTGAATTTCCTTCTCTGTTAATATGAACATCTATGTCAGTCTTGGGTTGATTTCACTCGATGATTCTCACTATCTGTTGTTTTCTTTGTCTCTGCGTGCCTGGTCGTCTTTGAAGGCCTGATATTGTGAATTTTACCTTGTTGAGTGCTGGATATTATATTAATAAATCTTCTTGAGTTTTGTTCTGGGAGACCACTTAAATTACTTGGATACAGTTTGATTCTTTTGGGTCTTGTTTTTCTAATATGTTAGGCAGGTCTGAACCATTGCTCAGTATAAAGTTAGTTCTTTTCCCTACTGAGGCAAGACCTTCCTGAGTACTCTACCCAGTGCCTTACCAATGATGAGGTTTTCCAGTCTGGCTGATGGAAAAAAGCACTATTCCCAGCCCAGTGTGAGTAACAGAAACCGTACCCTTTAATCCTGACAGCTGTATTTTTCCTCACCTAGCTGTATTTTTCCTCACCTATGCATTGATCATAAATATTGGAGTGGGTCTCTCTGCAGATCTCCAAGATTTTGTCTGTGTGCATCTGTCTTCTCTCTGGCAGTCTATCCTGTGAACTGTAGCTGCCTTGGGTCTCTTCAATTTAGGAAGTCAACTAGGCTCTGCCTCAGTTTCCCCTCCTTTTGCCACAGTTTGGAAACTCCCTCAAGGTAGTAAGCTGAAGCAGTTGTAGAACTTATCTTGTTTATTTCTTGTCTCTCAGAAACCACTGTCCTTTGTTGCCTTATACCAAGTGTCTTGAGAATTGTTTTATATATTTTGTCTGATTTGTTTTTCTTTTTTCCTTTGGATATTCAGGAGGGGATAGTAAATCTATTCACTGTTGCTTCATCCAGTGCTAGGGACCAGCTCCAGCCGGGTTCAGGGTACCCCAAAGGTAGAGACGGCATTGGCGACTGGGGGGAAGAAGAGAGAGAAAGAAAGAGACTGGACTCCAGTCTAGTGCAGAAGCGATGTGTGTTATTGGGAATTACAACGGGTCTTTAAAACACAAAGTCAGATGTGGGAGGGACGTCCCCCACCCACCAGAAACCTTAATCCATGAAAACTTAATCAATGATTGCCTTTAAACCCTTTTCATATGATAATCTTAAAATCCCATAACAAAGGATAACTTAATCTGTGATTGACATATTCTATAAACCTTTTTCATCCTAAGCTGATTGATTTATGCCAAGTTAAACAATTCTATAGAAGCTTAAGTATTTACTTTACAAATGAAAGTGGCCCATCCCGGAATGTCTGGAATGTGGCCCAGTCCAAAGTTCACAGTGGGCTACCTGGAAGTAATCCAGTCATATTCTTTCAACAAAATGGCAGTCTTCTAAAACCGTATTCTACAATTTACACCTTCAATAAATCCTAAGTTCATGACCCAGAAGCCTGTGACCAATACTAAGGCTCTTAGATGTGACACGAGTTTGAATTATAAGTTGTGTGAAAGCCAAAACTGCAGTTTGTGGACGAATGGGAGCAATGAGCTTCTAAAGTTAGCTTGTGTTCGTCCCGGTCTCAGAGTTTTTATGTTTTGAGCTCACAGGAGCTTAATCTGGTTAGTGCTGAGTAGAAAGGGGGAGGAAATGGGGTCAATAGCTCCCGAACGCATCCTAGTGGTCTCAGGGTCAACGGCCCTTCCTGATCCCTAACGCTCAGTGGGCCTCCATGGCTGGCTCCCAACAATCCAGGTCAGAAGAAGTATAGTCATTGCTTTTTCTCTTTGAGTTTTAATAATTTCTCTTTTTATATCAACTTTTTTTTTTTTGAGTTGGAATCTCACTGTCGTCCAGGCTGGAATGTAGTAGCATGCTCACAGCTATCACAGCCTCGACCTGCTGGGTTCAGAGGATCCTTTCACCTCAGCCTTCCAAGTACTTTGAACTACAGGTGCATGCTACCACGCCTGGCTAATTTTTTTCATTTATTATAGAGACGAGGTCTTGCCAAGTTGCCCAGGCTGGTCTCAAACCCATGGGCTCAGGCAATCCTCTCACCTCAGCCTCCCAAAGTTCTGGGATTATAGGCATGAACCATGGCGCCCAGCCTTGTTTCAACATTTTATTTTGAAAAATGTAATCCTTTAAGTTTTGGGGTCTGCTTTGATTATCTATTGCTATGTTTCAGGTGACCCCAAAACTTAAAGTATTAAAACAGCAATTTATTATTTTTTTTTAACATTTTTTTGAATTGGAGTCTTTTTTTTTTTTTGAGTTGGAGTCTCACGCTGTCGCCCAGGCTGGAAGGCAGTGGCACACTCATGGCCACCGCAGCCTCGACCTGCTGGGCTCTGGCGATCCTTCCACCTCAGCCTTCCAAGTAGCCGGAACTACAGGCATGCGCTGCCATGCCCGGCTAATTTTTTTAATTTATTGTAGAGACAAGATCTCACCGAGTTGCTCGGGTGGGTCTCGAACTCACGGGCTCAGGCAATCCACTCCCCTCAGCCTCCCAATGAATTGGAGTCTTATAGTCTTACTCTCGTCGCTGGAGTGCCGGGCACGCTCACGGCCACCACAGCCTCGACCTGCTGGGCTTAGACGATCCTTCCGCCTCAGCCTTCTGAGTAGCTGGAACTACAGTCGCTCGCTGCCACACCCGGCTATTTTTTATTTTATTGTAGAGATGAGGTCTTGCCAAATTGCTGGGCTGATCTTGAACCCACGGGCTCAGGCAATCCAATCTGCTCGCCTCCGCCTCCCAAAGTGCTGGGATTACAGGCTGAGCCACCGAGCCCGGACTAGTTTTTATGATTTATGGTAAAGACAAGGTCTCACCAAGTTGCCCAGGCTGGTCTCCAACCCCCGGGCTCAAGCAATCCTCTTGCCTTGGCATCCCAAAATGCTGGGATTACAGGCTGAGCCACCGTGCCCAGTCAACAATTTATTATTTTTGTAACTCATGATTCTGTGTGTCAGAATAATTCAAATATGGCACAGTGCGGAGGGCTTACCTGTGCTATATGATGTCTGGAACTTCAGCTGGCGTGACTCTAAGTCATGGGGGCCAGGGCCAGTCAGGAGGTAGTTAGGCATCTCTTTTTCTTTTTCCACATGCTTCTCCACATGTCTAGCTAGGGCTTTCCACAGCGTAGTAGTGGGGCTTCTTACATGGTGACTCAGAATTCCAAGCATGAGTGATTCTAGAGATCACCAATAATACACATTGGCATCACACATGGTGGGTCTCTGAGGACGTATCATCTTTATCATATTCCTGCCAAAAATGCATAATTGGTTGTTAATCATGAAAACCACCAGACAAGTCCAGAGTAAGGAACATTCTATGAGACACTTGGCCTACACACTTGAAAAATGTCAGTGACATTAAAGACAAGAAAAGATGACAGACTGTTTCAGATCAAAGGAGACTGTATTCATGTACTAGTGTTATCATAAAAAACCACAAACTGGGTGGCTTAAACAACGTATTTATTTTCTGACAATTCTGGAGGCTGGAAGACCAAGTTGAAGATATCAACAGGGTTGGTTTCTTCTGAGTCCTCTTTCCGGGACTTTCAGATGGACACCTTCTTGCTGATGTCCTCACAATGTCATGCCTCTGTGTCATCTGTATCCTAATCACCTCTTCTTATAATGACACCAGTTGGTTTAGGGCCCATACTTAAGACCCACTATCACTTAATCACCTTTATAAATATCTTAAAATATAGTTAAAATATAGGTGTCAGAGCTTCAACATATGAATTTGCAGGGAGGTGAGGGTAGGGGACATAATTCAGCCTATAACAGAGACTAAAAAGACTTATGTGTGTGGTCTTGGATTTCATCTTATTTTCTTATTTTTCTTTTTTTTTTTGAGTTGGAGTCTCACTCTGTCGCCCAGGCTAGAGTATAGCGGCACACTCACTGCCACCCTAGCGTCGACCTGCTGGGCTCCTGTGATTCTTCTGCCTCAGTCTTCCAAGTAGCCGGGACTACAGGCTCATGCTACCACACTCAGCTAATTTTTTGATTTATTACAGAGACAAAGTCTCTTCAAGTTGCCCGGGCTGGTCTCGAACCTGTAGGCTCAGGCAAACCACTTGCCTTGGTCTCCCAAAGTGCTGGGATTACAGGCTGAGCCACCAATACTGCCCTCTGGATTTGATTTGATTTGATTTGATTTTTTTGAGCTGGAGTCTCACTCTGTCACTCAGGCTGGATTGCAGTGACACGCTCACGGCCACTGCAGCCTCGACCTGCTGGGCTCGGGTGATCCTTCTACCTCCGTCTTCCAAGTAACTGGAACTACAGGCATGTGCCACCATGCCTGGCTAATTTTTTGATGTATTGTAGAGATGAGGTTTCGCCAAGTTGCCTAGGTTGATCTTAAATCCGAGGGCTCAGGCAATCCTCTCACCTTGGTGTCCCTAAGTGCTGGGATTATAGGCATGAGCCATGGCGCCCGGCTGATGCTGGATTTTAAAAAAATGTTTCTAAACTGGGCTCAGTGGTTCAGCCTGTAATCCTGCGCCTTTTGGAGGTTGAGGTGAGTGGATTGCCTGAGCCTGCGGGTTCGAGACCCACCTGGGAAACTTGGCAAGACCTCATCTCTACAATAAATCAAAAAATTAGCCGGGTGTGACAGCGCGCCTGTAGTTCCGGCTACTTGGAAGGTTGAAGCAGAAGGATCGCCCGAGCCCAGCAGGTCGAGGTTGTGGTGGCTGGAAGCGGCCACTGCACTCCAGTCTGGGCGATGGAGTGAGACTCCAACCCCCACACACAAAAAAATAATAAATAAATAAATCTGGGTTGGTCTGTGACTGCTTTGACAAGTGGAATAGAACGGAAGTGAAGCTATGCCAGTTCTGAGCCCAACCTTTAACAGGCAGTTTCTGCTTCTTCTTTCACTATACTCCATTTGTCAAAGCAGTCACAGACTAGCCAAGATTTAAAAGGAAGGAAAATATGCCTTCATTCCTCAGTGAGAGGCATGTTAAAGAATTGAAGCTATTTTAAGTCTAACACACTGTACATATTCATGTCTAATTTTTTCAATAATATACTTTATGGCAACTTTTTTTTTCCCCAGTCCAAGATCAGACACCAAATTTAGATGCTAAATCTCCCTAGTCTCCTATAATCAGAAACTGCTCATCTTTTCGTGTCTTTCACGGCAATGACCTTAAGTATATGGGCTAGTTGTTTCATAGAATGTTCCTTAACTTGGGCTTGTCTATTTCTTCATGATTAAATTGCAACTATACATTTTTGGCAGGAATACAATAAAATGATGTTATGTCCTCAGAGCATCACCTACATGTAATGTCAATTTGTACTATTGGTGAAATTAACTTTAGTCCTTGGTTAAGGTGGTGTCTGCCAGTTTTTCCCAATGTTGAGGTACTTTTTTCTTTTTAATTGATAAGTAATTCTGGAGAAGTCTTTTTTTTTTCTTAACAAATTTCAGAAAAAGCTCCGTATTCTGTGTTTGGCAATTCCAACATCTAATGTCTGTTAAATTCAATTTGGCTGAAGGCTGTCTTCACATTTTGGTTTCTTTGGAAAACAAGAAGAGAAAATTCAGATTAAAAAAGAAAAGCACAACAAAAACAAAAACATATTTTGAGTTCCTACATAACAAACTGCAACCTAACTTAGCATGTAAATAAAATAAAACCTAAGTTAGAAGCATATGTTTAATATTAAAGATTGCTGGATCTCAGCCAACACAAGCAGCTGAGCTTCAGCCAATCACAGGCTGCTAACTGTTCAAACCACATTAAAATAAAGCAAATGTCTAGTTGTACACAATCAAGTTGTTTCTATATTTTGCTTCTCATTCTGTCTTTAGATACTCAGTATTCCCCTTACAGAGCAGGGCTCTTTGATCCTCTTTTGGTTCTGAGTGCTAATTTATGAATAGATCTTTGCTTAAATAAACTGTTAAGTTTAATTTGTCAAAAGTTTTTATTTTAGAAAATCTGGTGTCATAAGTGAGATACAGAGTAGACACCTGATAATGACCTTTGGGAGCAACAAGCAAACAGGTGTATGTACCTCTTTAAATCCCTTGTGCTCACTGTTCCTCACTGAACATTTAGAAGTTGTCACCGGTGAGTCTCTCTCTCTCTCTCTCTCTCTCTCTCTCTCTCTTTTTTTTTTTTTTTAGCTGGAGTCTTACTTTATTGCCCATGCTGGAATGCAGTGGCACACTCACTGCCACCCCAGCATCAACCTGCTGGGCTCTGGTGATCCTTCTTCCTCAGACTTCCAGGTAGCCAGAACTACAGGCGGATGCTACCACGCCTGGCTAATTTTTGATTTGTTGTAGTGATGAGTTCTTGCCAAATTGCCTAGGCTGGTCTCAAACCCACGGGCTCAGGCAATCCACTTGCCTCAGCCTCCCAAAGCACTGGGATTACAGGCTGAGCCACTGAACCTGGCCAGTAAATCTCTTTTGCATATGAATTCCACAACTTGTTGTTGAGCTCCCTGAGTTTATTTGAGCATTTAAAATGCAGACTGGGCCAGGTTCAGTGGCTCAGCCTATAATCCCAGTGCTTTGGGAGGCCGAGGTGAGGGGATTGCCTGAGCCCGGGGGTTTGAGACCTGCCTGGGCAACTTGGCAAGACCTCATCTCTACAGTAAATCAGAAATTAGCCGAGCATGGTAGCGTGAGCCTGTAGCTCCAGTTACTTGGAAGGCTGAGATGGAAGGATCGCTGGAGCCCAGCAGGTCGAGGCTGCAGTGGCCAGGAGCGTGCCACTGCACCCCAGTTTGGGCGACGGAGTGAGACTCCAACTCAAAAAATAAAAATAAAATAAAATAAAATAAAATAAAATGCAGATTGGGCTCAGAAATTAGATTACATTCAACATCAGATTAGATTCAACAAAACTGGATTGGGTTCAGCAAAATGTCTCTGGTAGGCCAGGCTCGGTGGCTCAGCCTGTAATCCCAGCACTTTGGGAGGTTGAGGCAAGTGGATTGTCTGAACCTACAGGTTCAAGACACACCTGGGCAACTTGGCAAGACCTAGTCTCTACAATAAATTAAAAAAAAAATTAACCGGGCATGATAGCACACGCCTGTATTTCCAGCTACTTGGGAAGGTTGAGGTGGAAGGGCCCCTGGAGCCCAACAGGTTGAGGCTGCAATGACCGGGAACGTGCCACTGCACTCCAGTCTGGGCGACAGAGTGGAACTCCAACTCTTAAAAAAAAAGTCTCTGGTAGGCAAGATCATAAGAAGACAGGGCAGTGCTTGGCATGATGGCTCATAGCTGTAATCCCAGCATTTTGGGAGGCTAAGGCGAGAAGATTGCCTGAGTCCATGAGTTTGAGACCAACCTGGGCAACATAGTGAAACTCGTCTCTACAATAAATCAAAAAATTAGCCGAGTGTCTGTAGTCCCAGCTACCTGGAAGACTGAAGTGGAAGGATCGCCTGATCCCAGCAGGTTGAGACTGTGGTGGCTGTGAGCATGCCACTGCACTCTAGACTGGGTGACAGAGTGAGACTTCAACTCAAAAAAAAAAAAAAAAA
>NW_007245859.1:149853-152344 GCF_000164805.1 Carlito syrichta | reverse complement strand
TTTTGATTTATTGTAGAGATGAGGTCTCGCTGCCCAGGCGGGTCTCAAATCCGCGGGCTCTGGTAATCCACTCACCTCAGCCTCCCAAAGGCGTGGGATTACAGGCTGAGCCACCGAGTCCGGCTGGGACTCTTCCGTTTTGAAATCTGTGCTTTTCTAGAGAAATGGATGAACCTTGCCAAAAATAATTTAGAACTGTACAGTTGTGGCAGAGAGGGGCTAGAAACAGTTAAAATTATTCCTTTTAAAAAATCTTTCTGTAAACTCTAAACCTGCTAGACATAGGATGTGAGAAAACTAAATAGCCACAGGCAGCTTTCTTGGAAATGCAAGATAGTAGTCAATTTACAATCTTATCTCCCCCCCACATCCTCTGTTTGCAAAGTTATTGGTTTACAACCCCTGCTTGTCATGTATACCCTGGAGACAACTTGTTCTTTGAAAATCTGGTTTTGCTAAATACCACCTTGCAAATTCCAAAGAAAAATGTATAGTTATACAACCCAACCCTGTCCCTTACCTAAACTAACACATAAAATCCCTCTCCTCTTTCTCTGGGTTGCTCAGCCTTGGAACATTAGCCTGTTGAGTCATGCCAGTGCTAATAAAATGCTACTTCCAAAGATAGCCTCGGTGTCATGGTCTCTCTGTTTTCCCACAACACAGTGACAGACTTGAGTCTGACTGCACCTTCAGTCTACCTTGTTCTTTATTGTCCTCAGTATACTCTGAATCTTCTTACCTTTTCACTTAGTTAACTCCTCAGCCCAAAGACAAAATGGAAGCTAGACAGTTGCCTTGTAAAGTTAAGCCTTCAGATCAACCAGGTCTGCTTCTTTAACCATTTTTATGCCTTGTTCAAAATTTCGGTTTTTTTTTTTTGAGTTGGAGTCTCACTCTATCACCCAGACTGGAGTGCAGTGGCTGCTCCCGGCCACCGCAGCCTTGACCTGCTGGGCTCCGGCGATCCTTCCGCCTCAGCCTTCCTAGTAGCCGGAACTACAGGCTTGCGCTACCACGCCCGGCTGATTTTTTGATTTATTGTAGAGATGAGGTCTCACTGCCCAGGCGGGTCTCGAATTCGTGGGCTCCGGTAATCCACTCACCTCAGCCTCCCAAAGGCGCGGGATTACAGGCTGAGCCACCGAGCCTGGCTTAAAATTTCGAGTTTTGAGCAAAATTGTTATATTGTCATGTCTCAAAGGAAAACTCCTAGAAATTTGCTCATAAATTTGGAATTCTTATTGGAGCATATGATCCAGGACTCCTTGAGCTTTATTAATTTATGCACATGGCACGGGGACCTGGAGAAGCCCATAAATGGATGACTGAAGCCAAATGGGAAGTATCTGAAGAAAGTATAAAAGATGCAACCACTCTTTCTTTTAGGAATGGACTAGGAAAATAGTCTCTTAGAATTCATCCAAAGTATTTCCTCAAAAACAGAACAAAACAAAAACAAAAAACCTGACAGACCTGTCACTGAATCTTATAAACAGAAAAAGGATGAACTAGTCTTTGACTATCAGGTAAATTAGCAGTACTATTTGTAGGCCAGGCTCAGTGGCTCAGCCTGTAATCCCGCGCTTTGGGAGGCTGAGGTGAGTGGATTGCCTGAGCCCGCGGGTTCGAGACCCGCCTGGGCAGCGAGACCTCATCTCTACAATAAATCAAAAAATCAGCCGGGCGTGGTAGTGCATGCCTGTAATTCCGGCTACTAGGAAGGCTGAGGCGGAAGGATCGCCGGAGCCCAGCAGATGGAGGCTGCGGTGGCTGGGAGTGGCCACTGCACTCCAGTCTGGGGGACAGAGTGAGACTCCAACTCAAAAAAAAAAAAAAGTACTATTTGTAAAACACTGAACTCAGAATTCATTCTGAGTTCACCCACAGGAAATGCTTTGCCCTATTTGTTAAAAGACTTCGCCCTGAACTCAATAATCTAGTTAAACAACAGAAGCCATATTGGAAAGATAAGTATCTAGCTAAACTGGTTTTCATACCTTTTTTTGGCTCAGTTGGTTATTTTGAGACTATTTTTTAAGAGAAATGTACATTTGTAAAGAAAACCTCTGCATGTAAGTTTGTCTCCTTTTCTACACCAAAAGGAGAGGAAGAACTAGATCACTAGACACTCTTTCAAAGGAAACGAAATCAGGTTTAAATCTACCCACCAAGTCTTACCTTTGTTTAAGGTACTTCCCTGGTTATCTTGTCTTAATTGGACTTTTACCAACATTCTTCTTTGTTTTGGCAAATGATGGTTTTCTGCCTGAAGCATTGTGCTATTGGGATATAAGTTTTTTACTTGTTGCCAAAAAGATGCCAAATTCTGTAAAATATTTAGGATGGTTTGTTCTTGAGCCAAACAGAAGGTGCTGAGAATGTGTACCCACTGTGGTCAAATAGTGTTAAACCCAAATTTCAGAATCCAAGAGACCAACAAAGAGCCAGCTCTGATGCAAACACACAAGGGTCTTTATTCAGGCTCGAG
>NW_007245859.1:133639-149655 GCF_000164805.1 Carlito syrichta | reverse complement strand
CAGCTACCTGTGATTGACGGGGGAGCTGCTAAATGAGCAGAGTGGAATGTCAGCAGGCAGGCTAAGCAAAGGAATGTCCGGGAGGGGTTTATTACTTGACATTCACATACTGCTAGCAGCAGTTGCAGAAGCAATCGGTTATTTTATGAGACAAAAATTAAACTTAACAAAATTCTAAGTACAAACACTGCAAACAAATACAGTGAACGTGGGGTAGGAATTCATATAGTAATAGTTCTCTTAGAGTTTTTTTTTTAATCTCTTGGGTCTCTCAATAGCAGCTGGGTTATATACAGTTTTAGGGTGGCAAAAGTTACAAAAACCATAAATCAATACATGTGAGCTTCTTCTTCTTTTTTTTTTTTGAGTTGGAGTCTCTGTTGCCCAGACTGGAGTGCAGTGGCTGCTCCCGGTCACCGCAGCCTCGACCTGCTGGGCTCCGGTGATCCTTCCGCCTCGGCATTCCGAGTAGCTGGAACTACAGGCGTGTGCTACCACGCCCGGCTAATTTTTGATTTATTGTAGAGATGAGGTCCTGCCAAGTTGCCCAGGCGGGTCTTGAACCCGTAGGCTCAAGCAATCCACTCACCTCAGCCTCCCAAAGGCACGGGATTACAGGTTGAGCCACTGAGACTGGCTTCATGTGAGCTTTCTTTTTTTTTGACTTGGAGTCTCACTCTGTTGCCTAGCCTCGACCTGCTGGGCTCCGGCGATCCTTCCACCTCAGCCTTCCGAGTAGCCGGAATTACAGGCATGCGCTACCACGCCCGGCTGATTTTTTGATTTATTGCAGAGATGAGGTCTCGCTGCCCAGGCGAATCTCGAACCCGCGGGCTCAGGCAATCCACTCACCTCAGCCTCCCAAAGGCGTGGGATTACAGGCTGAGCCAGTGAGCCCGGCTCATGTGAGCTTCTTATTGGGACATTTCCAAGCAGGGGTTTGTGGGTTATAGGTGGGGTCAAAGATTTCTTTTTTTTCCAAATATATTTATTTATTTATTAAACTTTAAAAATTTCATTTATTTATTTATTTTTGGTTTTTGAGTTGGAGTCTCACTCCATCGCCCAGGCTGGAATGCAGTGGCACGCATGCTCCCGGCCACCGCAGCCTCAACCTGCTGGGCTCCGGCGGTCCTTCTGCCTCAGCCTTCCAAGTAGCCGAACTACAGACATGCGCTACCACGTCTGGCTAAGTTTTGAATTATTCTAGAGACGAGGTCTCGCCAAGTTGCCTGGATTGTTCTCGAACCTGCGGGTTCAGGCAATCCACTTGTCTCGGTCTCCCAAAGTGCTGGGATTATAGGCTGAGCCACTGAACCCTGCATAAACTTTTTTAATTTTAAAGATATAGGTGGGTGCCTGAAACGTACTTGTATACCTAACCCTTAACTGTACCCCACAGCACCATAATAAAAAATATTGATTAATAATAAAAAAAAGATATAGGTTACAATTGAGGATTAGATACCTAAGTGGTCAATGTACAGCTGAAGTTTGGACCTTCTGTTGGTCGTCACTTCACCTTGCTTAGGATCAGGTACCTCACTGATGTAAAAGATTTCTTGACTGGTAATATGTAGTTCATTCACTCTTTCTTTCTTCCTTCCTTCCTTCCTTTCTTTTTTTTGAGTCAGAGTCTCACTCTGTTGCCCAGGCTAGATGCAGTGGCACACTCACGGCCACCCCAGCGTCGACCTGCTGGGCTCAGGCGATGCTTCTTCCGTAGCCTTCCAAGTAGCCAGAACTACAGGCACGTGCTACCATGCCTGACTAATTTTTTGATATATATCGTAGAGACGAGGTCTCACTAGGTTGCTCAGGCTGGCAGGCTAGTCTCGAACCCCTGGGCTCAGGCAATCCTCTTGCCTCAGCCTCCCAAAGTGCAGGGATTACAGACTTGAGCCACTGAGTCAGGCCAATGTGTAGATCTTTTTTTTTTTAACATATTTTTTATTTTAAAATTGTGGGGTACAGTTAAGCATTAGGTATACAAATATGCATTGTGCATGTGCCCTTGTTGATGAGGTGTACCCCTCCATCCCCAGACAGATACTATCATTAATCCCACCTTCCTTCCCCTCCCTGTCCCCCCATAGTTTCCTGCCACTGTCAATCCTTTTCTTATAGTATTATGATAGTTGTTCAAGTACCACTTATGAGTGAGAACATGTGATACTCAGATCTTTGTTTCTGTGAGAGATCACTCGGTATTATAAATTCCAGTTCCATCCAGGTTGCTGCAAAATTCATGATTTTGTTTTTTTTATGGCTGCGTAATATTCCATTGTGTATATGTACCACGTTTTTTAAATTCAGTCCTCTTTTGATGGACAGTATGGTTGGTTCCCTGATCTTGCTATTGTGAACAATGCTGTGATAAACATACGTGTGCAAGTACTTTTTTTTTTTTGAGTTGGAGTCTCACTCTGTCGCCCAGACTGAAGTGCAGTGGCCACTCCCGGCCACTGCGGCCTCGACCCGCTGGGCTCCGGCAATCCTTCCGCCTCAGCCTTTCGAGTAGCTGGAACTACAGGCGTGTGCTACCACGCCCGGCTCATTTTTTCTTTTTATTTATTGTAGAGATGAGGTCTCGTTACCCAGGCGGGTCTTGAACCTGCGGGCTCAGGCAATCCACTCACCTCAGCCTCCCAAAGGCGCGGGATTACAGGCTGAGCCACCAAGCCCGGCTGCAAGTACCTTTTTTATAGAGTGATATGAGTTCTTCAGGGCATATTCCCAGTAGGGGGATTGCGGGGTCATATGGAAGGTTTTAGGAAATCACCACACTGATTTCCACAGAGGCTGCACTAGTTTACACTCCCACCAAGGGTGTATAAGTGTTCCCTTTTCACCACATCCTCTCTAGCATCTGTTATTTTTTTTGTTATTGATAATGGCCATTGACTGGCATTCGGTGGTATCTCAGTGTAGTTTTAATTTGCATCGCCTTGATGATTAGTGAGGTTGAACGTTTCTTCATGTGTCTCTTGGCTGCTTGTATGTCTTCTTTTGAGAAGTGTCTGTTCATATCTTTTGCCCAGTTTGTAATGGTGTTGTTTGTTTTTTTCTTTTCAGCACATTTGAATTCCTTGTAGATCCAAGATGTACCAGCAACATTCTTCTCAGACCTAGAAAAAAACAATACAGGAATTCATATGGAAACACAAATGACCAAAAATAGCCAGAACAATTCTCAGCAAAAAAAAAACAAAAAAAAAAACAACAAAGCAGGAGATATCACATTACCAGATTTCAAACTTTACTATAAAGGTACAATAATCAAAACAGTTTTATACTGATACAGGAACAGGCACATAGACCAATGGAATAGAATTGAGATTCCAGAAGCAAAACCTCAATTTCTCAACCAACTCACCTTCAACAAAGCCACCACCTGCCACTGGGGAGAGGAGAACCTATTCAGTAAATGGTGCTGGGAAAACTGGCTGACCACATGCAGAAGACTCAAACAAGACCCTTATCTATCCCCATACACAAAAATTAACTCTAAATGAATCAGAGACCTAAATGTAAAACCTCAAACCATAAGAACCTTAGAAAATGCAGGAAACACCCTTATGGAAATTGGAACTGACATCCAATTCCTGAACAAAACCTGAATCACACGGGCTATAAGAGATAGATAGACAAGTGGAACCTCATGAAACTGACAAGATTCTGCAAAACCAAAGAAACCATCAAGAGAGCAGGGAGACAGCCCACAGACTGGGAAAAAGTATTTGCCAACTCCATGTTCGACAAAGGCCTAACATCTTGGATCTACAATATGAAGATCTTATCAGGAGATACAACATTTTGCTGAGACAAAGGGCAGAAAGATGCGAGGTTTGTTGATATGTAGATGATGCCCTGTATATGATGGACTCCAGGGAGAATACATAAATGTCTTACAAGGTTCCTGGAGTCTGGGAATTCATAAAAAATTGCTTTTCAGGGCCATAAACTTTTTTTATTTGCTATGGTATGCCAGAGTCAGGTTGAAAGCAAACTTCAGGATATAGGGCAATAAAAACCCTGTTTGGTAAATTCTTATCTGGCAGTGACTTCCCAAGCCTTTTCAGTAGGAATTTGTGTAAGAGAAAAAAAAGGTCAGGTTAGTTCTCATACCTCATCTTACCTGAGAGCCATATCTTTGAAAGTGCAAATTTAGGGGAAGTGACTCTTCAGAACAAGAAAGAGCAAGCAGGGCTCGGTGGCTCAGCCTGTAATCCCAGCACTTTGGGAGGCTGAGGTGAGAGGATTGCCTGAGCCCGCAGGATCGAGACCCGCCTGGGCAACTTGGCAAGACCTCATCTCTACAATAAATCAAAAAATTAGCCGGGCATGGTAGCGTGCACCTGTAGTTCCAGCTACTCGGAAGGCTGAGGCGGAAGGATCGCTGGAGCCCAGCAGGTCGAGGCTGCGGTGGCCAGGAGCCGCCATGGCTCTCCAGTCTGGGTGACAGAGTGAGACTCCGACTCAAAGAAAAAAAAAAAGAAAGAGCAAAAGAAGAAAAAAGGGAAATATCTGGAAACTGCTGAATAAAAGATGTCAAAAGTTTTTTTTTTCTCTCAAAAATATTCGCAAAAATGTTTAGCCATCTGGGTGGGCAATCTTGCTCCATTAGCTAGAAACACAGTTTGCATCAAAAGAACAGTTTTGATGTTCTTTTCTCTTTTCTTTGACTCTTTCTTTCTGAGTCGGAGTTTTACTCCATTGCTCAGGCTGGAATGCAGTGGCACACTCACAGCCACCCCAGCGTCAACCTGCTGGGCTCTGACGATCCTTCTGCTTCAGCCTTCCAAGTAGCCCGAACTTACATCTAGATGTTCTTTTGATAAACTAGTGAGTCTTGTATTGATGAACCTGGCACATGGTTAAAATTGCCAAATGAGACCGGGCTCGGTGGCTCAGCCTGTAATCCCAGCAGTTTGGGAGGTTGAGGTGAGTGGATTGCCTGTGCCTGCGGGTTCGAAACCAGTCTGTGCAACCTGTCGAGACCTCGTCTCTACAATAAATCAAAAATTAGCCGGGCGTGGTAGCACGCGTCTGCAGTTCCAACTACTCAGAAGGCTGAGGTGGAAGGATCGCTGGAGCCCAGCAGGTCGATGCTGGAGTGGCCATGAGCTTGCATGCCACCGCACTCCAGCCTGGGCAATGGAGTGAGACTCCAACTAAAAAAGAAAAGTAAAGAAAAGAAGAGTTAGAGGAAAAGTAAATTACGTACACATCTTGCACTCAGTAAACCTACATTTTACATAAGATAAAGTAAGCATGTAAAATCAGTTTGGGAACAAAAGAAAGGCAGGATTTGTTTTACGTGACTCAGTTCCCAAGCTTAACTTTCCCCTTGACATAGTGAGTTTTGGTCCCGAGAGTCTATTTTTTTTTCTTCACATTATGTATGTGCGATATTTTTCTACCTCTAGATGATATTGCTATGATTTGTTCATATGTATGTGTGTAATATTTTTCTAGCTCTACATCATGGTGTTGCTATAATTCATTTATCATTATTTATCATTTAATGTATTAGATTTTATAAATGTATATTTATTGTTATGTATTAAATTAGTTTAACAATAATAGTTTATTAAATGAATTATAATTTAGCTGGCTTAAAGAATAATAAGCACTTATATAAAATAAGTATTCCTGAAACTCTTGGAAGTATAGAAACTAATCCAGATGTTAGATTTTTTATAAAACTATGAATTCAACCTAAACAAAAGTCCAAAGGGAAATGCAGTGTCCATTACTCCATGTATATTGAACACAGCAGAAAAACAAACAAAAATCACATATTTAGCTTTAAGGTTCTTGCTCTCATGATGACTGCTTAGCATGCACATACTCTATGTGAAAGAAAATAGAATTACAGGACTCCCAAGCTCACCATACCAAAGGGAAAGTTAAGATGAGTGATTCCTTGTGGAGTACGGAGCAAAGCTTGTGAGCTCTTTGACTTAACCCTGAAATGATTTTCAGAGCAGCCAGCAAAGTTTTAAAACCGACTTTATTAGAGAAAGAAAAGGGGAGAAATACAGAAGAATGTGCCTTGGCATGGACATCTTGGAGAAAGACCGAGTTTTTGCTTTGGACAAAAGGCCTGATATATTTTCACAATCACTGATATGCTAAAGAGGGTGGGGCATAGGTAACTGCTAATCCGGAGAGATTGCTATCTCTCAGTGTGAAGAGGGTGGTCTTTTCCAGAACATGAATTTTGCCTTTGTAGGCGACATGCCATGACCTTTGTCATGCCAGACAATAATCAGAAAATATTCTCCAAAAGAATTTCCTCAAGTGTGTTGCTAGGTATAAAGTTCATACATAATTGCCAAGATACTTACATTAAGGACATGAACTCAAGTCATTAAATAAAAATTTCTGAATATACAAATTTAGGAACTAAAAGGTGATCTCATAATCTTTTTTGTGGCTTTTGATTCCCGGTCCAGGAACCACGTTAACGGAGTTTTCCTTTGATGAGCTGAGAGAGTGGGGTGGACTGGGAGTCTATGTTGAATTCACATTCTAGCCTGCAGGGCAGTTTGGCCTGCCAACAAGATGTCTGGATGCTTTCTTACTAAAAACGGTCTATAAGAAATTTA
Source organism: Carlito syrichta (assembly GCF_000164805.1). NCBI lineage: Eukaryota > Metazoa > Chordata > Mammalia > Primates > Tarsiidae > Carlito > Carlito syrichta. The sequence continues at coordinate 143,041 of NW_007245859.1, read as the reverse complement.
TCTTTCTAACCTGTACCATGTACCCTTCTTCACTGGAGAACTGAGTCACACACAAAAATAAAACAAAACAAAAACTGCCTTCCTTTTGCTCCCAAACAGCTGCAATTTCATAACACTTTGTCATAACCTCATATGTAAGCCAGATTCCCACAATGATAGAAAACCACATATCTTCCCTTATGGCCTTTCTCACAAATTGCTCACAAGGAAATTCCTTGTGAGCCCCCAAATCTTTCAAAATACACCCTCCTGCCCCGTATAAACTAGCCCTAAAACAGTTCTGTTGAATCTCACCCTGACAGGCTAGAATGTGAATTCAATGTGGACTCCCAGTCCACCCCACTCTCTCAGCTCATCTTCACAGGGACATAATAAGAACAAGACTAGAAATCACCCCTCTATTCACCCTGAGATGAATGCACAGTTGACTTCTTCCTCTACTTCATCTTTTCACATGTTTATCTTATGTAAAAGGTACATCTACTGAGTATGAGATGAATGCATAATTGACATTTTCCTTTTTTTTTTTTTTCTTTTGAGTCAGAGCCTCACTCTGTCACCCAGGTTGGAGGGCAGTGGCACGCTACTGGCCACTGCAGCCTCGACCTACTGGACTCTGGCAATCCTTCTGCCTCAGCCTTCCGAGTAGCCGGAACTATAGGCACGCGCTACCATGCCTGGCTAATTTTTGATTTATTGTAGAGATGAGGTCTCACCAAGTTACCCAGGCGGGTCACGAAGCCGCGGGCTCAGGCAATCCACTCACCTCGGCCTCCCAAAGCTCTGGGATTACAGACTGAGCTTCCGAGCCCGGCCAATTGACGTTTTTCTCCCTCCTCTTTTCACATATAAAATGTAGATTTACTGAGTGCTAATCAAAACTTCAGAAGACTGTAGCCACTGCCTCATTGCCTGCCCTCTCTCTCCCCTTTTTTCTTTCCTCTTCCCCCTACTGCTTGCTCTTTCCCCTTTAAATACTGAAGTCCTTAAGGCCTTCTTTGGAAAAAGTATGGATCACAGATGTTCCTGTGTTTTTTTCCAGGCACATCCTCCATCTTGGCAAAATAAACCTCAAATTTGATTGAGAATGACCTCAGTCAGTTTTTGGTTTACATGTAAAAACAGCTATCAGGAAGATAACTTGATAATGGCTAACTTTGTTTTGTGCTATGTCTATTTAAAAATAGATTCCATTTGTCAGGCGGATCTAAGTTAGAAAAAAAAAAGTTCCAAAATCTCTTTGGTAATTTACATTTACAGAGGCTTGCTAGGTTAGTTAAGTAATGAAAATTTATTAAATATCTAGGTTATTTTCAAATAAGATAAAATGCTGAAATATTAATTGCTAAATATAAGCTTAATTCTATATACTTTTAGCATCTTGTTTTTATATACTATAGAGAAGCTAAATATATTTGGGTCTGTTAATAAACATGAAAAATTGTACTATGAGGAAGCACATGTTTCCAGAAATTATGAATCATGTTAACCTATAGAATACTTGCTCACAATTACTAAGCATTAAAATTCTAATTAATATATGTAATGAAAACTATGAGAAATAATAACACCAACAACTCTATGCCAATACAGAAAGAAACTAAAATGTGTTTTTGATAAGAAAAATTCTAAGGCATGAGGATATGTTTTCTGTTAAGGACAAAAGGAGCAATTAATTCTGTAATGAAGCAGAATGGTTGTAGCAGCATGAGAGTATGTAAAATGTAGGGGGAAAAGTTGATTAAAAAAAGAGCGTGGAAAGAAATTTTGTGTGGTCAAAACTGTCTGAGATTGGATGAATTTATTTATAAGATTTTACTAAAATTAGCTTTAGTATGTATAGTACATTGATGCAAAACTACAATTTGGTTCGGTCTGTTAAAATGACATAGTTTTGGCCAGGCTTGGTGGCTCAGTCTGTAATCCCAGCACTTTGGGAGACCAAGGCGACTGGATTGCCTGAGCCTGTTGTTTCGAGACCAGCCCGGGCAACTTGGCAAGACCTTGTCTCTACAATAAATCAAAAATTAACCAGGCGTGGTAGCGTGCGCCTGTAGTTCTGGCTACTTGGAAGGCTGAGGTGGAAGGATCACCGGAGCCTAGCAGGCCGATGTTGGGGTGGCCATGAGCGTGCGTGTCACTGCAGTCCAGTCGATGAAATGAGACTCCAACTAAAAATAATAATAAAAAAAATTAAATTAAATGACATAGTTCTCCTAGAGTAGTGTTCTGAGAATATGAAGATATTTTTACCTGTGAAGCAATTGATTTAGGAAACAAAAATTTTGTGTTTTATCAAGATCATTTCTTATGCTTCATGTCTTTTATTAGATCTCTGATTACTTAAGAAAGTAATCCTTCTCAATATTAGAACTATGTAATTCTCTGTATTTACTTTTTTTTTTGAGTTGGAGTCTCACTCTGTCGCCCAGACTAGAGTGCAGTGGCTGCTCCCAGCCACCGCAGCCTCGCCCTGCTGGGTTCCAGCGATCCTTCCACCTCAGTCTTCCAAGCAGGTGGAACTACAGGCACACGCTACCATGCCCGGCTAAATTTTTTGATTTATTGTAGAGATGAGGTCTCCCCAAGTTGCCCAGGTGGGTCTCGAACCTGCGGGCTCAGGCAATTCACTCACCTCGGCCTCCCAAAGCGTGGGATTACAGTTTTTTTTTTTTTTGAGTTGGAATCTCACTCTTGTTGCCCAGGTTGGAATGCAGTGGCACGCTCACCGCCACTGCAGCCTTGAACGGCTGGGCTGGTTGAGAACCTGCAGACTCAGGCAATCCACTCGCTTTGACCTCCCAAAGTGCTGGGATTACAGGCTGAGCCACCGAGCCTGGCCAGTATGGTTATTTTAAATGTTGTAATTCAGGCTGGGCGCAGTGGCTACGCCTATAATCCCAGCACTTTGGGATACTGAGGTGAGAGGGTTGCTTGAGCCCATGGCTTCAAGACCAACCCGGGCAACTTGGTGAGACCTCATTTCTACAATAAAAAAAAAAAATTAGTTGTATGTGGTGGTGCGTGTCTGTAGTTCCAGCTACTTGGATGGCTGAGGCGGAAGGATTACCTGAGCCCAGCAGGTCGAGGCTGCTGTGGCTGTGAGTGTGCCACTGCACTCTAGTCTGGGCAACAGAGTGAGACTCCAACTCAAAAAAAAAAAAAAATGTCATTCACAGACAGTTCAGTGTTTTACTCTGGTACTTTCCTGAAAGTTATTGCAAGCATTTACAATATAAACTTAAAGTATTTCATCTTTGAGAAAATTCATGGAAGTACAGATTTCTGATAACCTTAAAATCATACCATTAGAATGGGTAAGAATGTCCAGAACTCTAATGAAGAAACTAATTAATTCACAGAACTATTAACCCAACATTAAGCAGAACAATAGTTAATTGAAGACTAAACTATGCTTTGCCAGATTTTCATGATAAGTCAGCCAGTACTGAAATCATAAAGCTACTCAATTTGAATAACTTTATGATCTGAGGTAGATTCCTATATTAACCTATTTAATAAACAGTGCTATGCACTAAATTAGAGAAATGAAACAGATATTTAAGAGGAAGCAAGTTTATTGCTAAGTGTGGACTTATGGAGGGCCCAGATGACCACCTGGTCCTTCCTAAATCCTTAAAGCTTCCATTATTAAAAACTCTATGCTCTATTATTTATTATGGAGTAGATAAAAATAGCTACTGGCCGGGCTCGGTGGCTCAGCCTCTAATCCCGTGCCTTTGGAAGGCTGAGGTGAGTGGATTGCCTGAGCCCGCGGGTTTGAGATCCGCCTGGGGAACTTGGTGAGACCTCATCTCTACAATAAATAAAAAATCAGCCGGGCATGGTAGCGCGTGCCTGTAGTTCCAGCTACTTAGAAGGCTGAGGCGGAAGGATCGCTGGAGCCCAGCAAGTCGAGGCTGCGGTGACCGGGAGTGGCCACTGCACTCCAGTCTGGGCAACAGAGTGAGACTCCAACTCAAAAAAAAAAAAAAAAAAAGCTACTGGAAGACTTATACCTCTGATAATAGAATCTTATGTATTTCCTGCTCTTATAAACTTAGGTATGACTAAATACAGGAAGTCCTCAACATAAGGACGAGTCTCATTCTGAGAGCGTGTTTGTAAGTCCAATAAGTCAAGAAAAATAAGCTGGGTGTGGCTACTTGGAAGGCTGAGGCTAAGGATCTCCTGAGCCCAGCAAGTTGAGGCTGCAGTGGCCGAGATTGTGCCATTGCATTCCATCTGGGCGACAGTGAGATCCTGACTCAAATAAACAAACAAACAAAAAAACTGCAGAGCCTTGAGTCTTGGGTTTACTTCTCACAACTAAGAGGGCCCCTTTAGACTCTTGGAACTATACACTTATTAGTGACCTTAAGGTAAAGCTGATCAAGGAAGTTTCTCCTTCTGATCAAGGAAGCAGATGGCATCGTAGACAAGGGCAGCTTTATCGAGATCATAAATCAAGACTTCTCTGCTGTCATGTAAACCTTATCCCTTTTTTTTCTTTTTCCCTTATTTCCTGTTGGAAAATCCATGGGACTATAATCTGTGGATGGCTTTAATTAAGGCTCACGCTCTAGCAAGAAAAACCAGAGCAACTTTTTAGTTTCTGGGCCAATGCAAAAACAAAACAAAACCCACAAACAACAACAACAAAACCATAAGAAACAATTGTATTAATACCAATGCTTCTATCTGTTTCTAATGAGAGCTACCTAAAACCTCAAAAGAAGGTGGAAAGATATCCTTTATTTTGTAGACATCACTGCTACTTGCTTTCCTACATTTGCAGAAAACAATGCCCTAATGTTTTTTGGGTTTTTTCTGAGTTGGAGTCTCACTCTGTCGCCCAGGCTGGAGTGGTACACTCACGGCCACGCCAGCATCAATCTGCTGGGCTCTGGCGATCCTTCTGCCTCAGCTTTCCAAGTAGCCAGAACTACAGGCGTGTGCTACCATGCCCAGCTAATTTTTGATTTGTTGTAAAGACGAGGTCTTGCCAAGTTGCCCGGCTGGTCTTGAAACTGCAGACTCAGGCAATCCACTCTCCTCAGCCTCCCAAAGTGCTGGGATTACAGACTGAGCCACAGAGCCTGGCCTGCCCTAACTTTTAAAATTAATAACCTAACTGCTACCAAATGTAGAACATCTATCTGAATGATGCCTGCAAAAGGTATATTTTAATTCCAAGCATCACATACTTAAGTAGGCACAAGGAACTGAATATACTCTGACAGCATGCTATAAAGGAACTACATACAAAAATTTCCTACTGAACTTTGTCCAGGAGCTTTGCTGACTTTTTCACTGGCCCACGCACAAATGCCACTAGGTGGCCCTCTTTTCCAGCCCTCAAGGGCTTATACTGGGTCTGGAAATTTGCTTACTCTTTTCTGCTTTCTCATTGGTTTGGATTTTGCTATTTGGCCTGGCTTACTCTTGCCTTCTGAATAGTTTCCCCCAAAAGTACTCATAATTACAGGCCAAAACAGTCAGCAACTGAAATTAGCACCAACCTCGAAATAGACAAAGATAAGCTAGTTTTCACAGGGGAAAGATTCCAATGCGGTTCCTAGGCTCACTCTTGGTTGTAGTGGAGTGCCATTGGTATGAACTTTGATACTAATCTGTAAATTGGAGGAAATCTTGGACTTTGTGGCCTGGCTATGCGTGACTTGGATTCAGACTGGAAGAAGGGTTTAGACTGGTAGAAGCCACCCTCAGAAAGGTAGTTGATAACATGCATGCTCAACAAAATCACTAAATGGAACTCCATACAGCTTTGTATCTCTTCTTTGCTCTTGTTAGAGGCTTGTGTATATACTGAACAAAACAATGTTGTACCAATCTTTCCCCTGATTTTGCTCCTACAGCAAGTTTAATTTAAAAATGTCCAATACTACTGTTCCTTTAGACACTGCCACCGAATACATTAAGGAAATTCCTCAAGGGAAAGGAACACATGATGTGCTTATGGAAGTAGATAATAGTTGGTTTGCAGGCATCCTAAATGGTGTATGGCAAACATGGCTTTTCCAAAGTTTTCTAATCTTTGTTTCTTCTAGTGGGTTTCCAGGTTACTGTGACTTGTGTTACCAGGCTAACAACAAAATTGGATACCTTTAAACCAGATCAGTTTACAGCAAACTGTGGTCCTTAATCACCATCTTATCTTGAATGAAGACTATGATCAATTGAACTTAAATACTGTTGAACTGTCTATATTGTCTGAACTTTGATTTGTTCGATTTTGATTCGTTCTGTTTGTGGAAGCTTTTGTTAAGGAATACATTTCAGTTTCTTAGTGTTATCCTCCTGACAGTCATCATGATAACCTCTCTGATGTGCTGTATCTTCTCAAGAGTTTTAAGTGGTTGTATGTAGCCATCCAATGTGCATTAAACAATCTCACTTTAACTAGAACAGCAAGAAGGTAAAGAATCATTCGACTGACCTGAACCTGATGTCAGTGACTTGTTAATTCCCTTATCAACACCTAACAGGTTCATTATGAATGATAACAAAGAATGGCATCAATTCCCCCTAAGGGAGGAATTATTAAATTAAGGGGGAGGAATTATTAAATTAAATGTTGTCATGCAACAAGGGTACCTGCATGATCAATGTTTATATACCTAACCCTGAAATGTACCCCACATCTTTATAATAAAAATTTTTAAAAAATGTTGTCACGGACAACAAGCACTTTCTGCTTCTCTGCCTGTTGTATTCAACATATCATTCCTTTAATAAATCTACCTCTTTTTTTTTTGAGTCAGAGTCTCACTCTGTCACCCAGGCTGGAGGGCAGTGGTATGCCCCACTGGAGGGCAGTGATAGACCCCAGCGTCTACCTGCTGGGCTCCAGAGATCCTTCCGCCTTAGCCTTCCAAGTAGCAGGAACTACAGGCGCGCCCTACCGTGCCCGGCTACTTTTTTATGGCTCAGGCAATCCACTCACCTTGGCCTCCCAAAGTGCCTGGATTACAGGCTGAGCCACTGAGCCCAGCCTCTTTTTTTTGAGTTGGAATTTCACTCTATCATCCAGGCTGGAGTGCAGTGGCACGCTCATGGTCACCACAGCCTAGACCAGCTTGGCTAAGGTGATCCTTCCACCTCAGACTTCCTACTTTTCTTAATTAAAAGAATTAGATTTTGTCTAAGACTGACTTTGCATTTTGAGTCCCCATATAACAAACTGCAATCTAACTTAGTGATGAATCTGGAACCAAAGTTAGGAGTACATTTTTTTGCAATAGTCAGATCCCAGTCAATTACAGGCTGCCAACAGATCAGACCATGTTCACATAGGCAAATACCTAGCTGTACACAATCAAGCTATTTTTTTTTTTTTTTTTGAGTTGGAGTCTCACTCTGTCGCCCAGGCTGGAAGGCAGTGGCACTCTTACGGCTACTGCCGCCTCAATTTGCTGGGCTCAGGGGATCCTTCAGCCTCAGCCTTCCAAGTAGCTGGAACTACAGATGGACTGCCACCACGCCCAGCTACAAGCTATTTCTAATACTTTACTTTCTTGTTCTGCCTAGACATATTCTCTGCCCAACCTGCAGAGTGGAGCTCTCTGAACGTGTACTGGTTCTGTGTGCTGCCTGATTCATGATTAATTATTTGCTTAAACATAGTTAAATTAAATTTGTTGACAGTTTTTTCTTTAACATGACCTTGAAGGTATAAATCTGTTGGGTATTAGTTCTGTTGTCATTGGTGTGGCTCCCAGTGCTTCGTGATTGTTTTTTTTGAGTTGGAGTCTCACTGTCACCCAGGCTGGAGTGCAGTGGCATACTCACTGCCATCCCAGTGTCTACTTGCAGGGCTCTGGAGATGCTTCCGCCTCAGCCTTCCAAGTAGCTAGAACTACAGGTGCGGGCTACTACGCCTGGCTAATTTTTGATTTATTGTGGAGACAAGGTCCCGCTAAGTTGCCTGGGCTGGTATTGAACCCATGGACTCAGGCAGTTCACTCACCTCGGCCTCCCAAAGTGCTGAGATTACAGGCTGAGCCTGGCCGATTTTTTTTTTAAAGACAGGGTGTTGCTCTGTTGCCTAAGCTGGAGTGCAGTGGCATGATCATAGCTCACTGTAACCTAAAACTCCTGGGCTCATGCAATCCTCCAGCCTCAGCCTCCCAAGTCCTTGGGATTACAGGCATGAGCCACTGCACTTGGTGCTTGGTGAGTTTTTAAAAAATCCTGAGTTTGTATTTGTTTGAATCCTATGGAACTAAACTGAAAATGCATCCTCCAGAGGAGCTTCCATTGCTTTTGCCCAGAACATAAGAAACTTGGGACATTTTAGCACTCTTCATTGGCCTTGACTTGATGTGGGAGGTTCAGGCTTTTATAGCTTTCTGTATCAAATCAAAGTGCCACCATAGACATGTGGCCTCAGAATACCCCAGATTTCCTGCTTAGAGCTTAGTGACCCCAGCACTGGTTCTTCCAATGGTTTGTTCCTTTCAGGGTGGAGTGGGTGGATGGTTTTTGGAGAATCCACTACCTTCTGGTGAGTACAAGTGGGAGGCTGCCCTGGAGAGTTCAGCCTGCTTATCCTGCCTGCCTAGGCAGAGGCTACCATGATTTTTCTCTCAGGTATCTAGTAGAAATGTGGTTCTGTCTTGGCTTTCTGTTTTTTATTTGTTTGTTTGTTTTGAGTCGGAGTCTCACTCTGTTGCCCAGGCTGGAGTACAGTGGCATGCTCATGGTCACCGCAGCCTCGACCTGCTGGGCTCAGGCAATCCTTCTGCCTCAGCCTTCCAAGTAGCTGGAAATATAGGCACATCCCACCATGCCCGGCTAATTTTTTGATTTATTGTAAAGATGAGGTCTTGCCAAGTTGCCCAGGCTGGTCTCGAACCCATGGGCTTAGGCAGTCCTCTCACCTCGGCCTCCCAAAGTGCTGGGATTATAGGCGTGAGCCACCGTGCCCGGCCTTAGTTTTCTGTAATACATATCTCTGAAGGAATAAGGATTTTTTTCCTCCCCCCCATCATCTGTTCACTTAATCAACAGTCCTGTAAAACGGGAAAAGCCAAGCAATTTGGTACATGATGCAGTTGGGAGAGCTGAAACCTCACAGCGTGATGTAGGGCAAGTCTATTCGCCTCTAAAGCCTCAGTTTACTATTCTGTTAAATGTAAACATTCCCATTGTCTCCCCATGCTTTGTGAGTCTTTAAGGGGATGGATTTGGGGAAGCGCCAGCGCCTAGCCCACTGCTGGCACAAGGCTTTAAGATCGCCCAAAAGCCGCGATGTCCACTCCCATTACCTTCCCGGTGCTCCGTCCAGCGCCCGAGTGGGCTCCCCCTGGCCGGGGGCTGAGCGCCTCGCGCGCGGGGCGGCGGGCAGACCCGCCCCACGGCCACGGGCGGCGCGGGGCG
>NW_007245859.1:108085-133231 GCF_000164805.1 Carlito syrichta | reverse complement strand
GCTGCCGGGGGGGAGAGATCCGGGGCTCGCCCCAGAGGCCCCGTGTCAGGATTCTGGGGTCTCCCCCAGCACCTCTCTCCCCGCCGGGTGCATCTTCCTGAACAAGCTCCTTCTTCCTGGAAGTCTTCTTTTCCCAGCGTTTCAGCTAGGAAACCGATCAGCTGATCCCAGGCCCAGGCCTGCGAAGGGCCCACGAGCTCTGATCTTTCTCCAAAAGGGTTAACCACCCGGATTTTAAAGGACTTCAGACAGAGATAGTTGTCCCAAGTCTGCTCTCCGTTGATCAGCCTTTTTTGATGTTCTGTCTTCCATTAGCTAAGGGCTGTTAACTCTTGGTTTGGAAAAAACGGAAATTTAGGGGATCTGGACCCAGAAAAGGCCTTTGGGTTGGTAGGAGGGCAGTTGTCAGCGAAGGGTGGGCGTGCCACCTGTTGCAAAGTGTTCCAGAGTGGGTGGGGAATGAGAACATGGAGTCGGGAGGGCACAGATAGACCTCCCCGGCCATTTATTTGGTGATGAAAAGGAGGAGGAAGAAGTAATACGAGGGTTGAGGAGAGTTTAAAAAAAATTAGTTAATTTATTTTAGATTAGAAAACATAGTTTATTTAAGAAGTAAATTAGAGAAAGAAAGAGGAGATTCACCTCCCCAATACAGGGAAGGGGTGGGGGTCAAAGCCAGGAAACATGGCCACACCAGAGTCTAGTAAGGCACTGTCCAAATTAGTTAATTTTTAAAGAAAGGAAAATAGGAGGAGGATGCAAGAAAATCAAGGAATCTTAGATCAGGATGAACAGGATTCAGGGTGCAGGTTGAGAAATTGGAATTTATTATTTTTATTTTTATTTTTTTTGAGTTGGAGTCTCACTCTGTCGCCCAGACTGGAGTGCAGTGGCACGCTCCCCGCCACCGCAGCCTCCACCTGCTGGGCTCTGGCTATCCTTCCAAGTAGCTGGAACTACAGGTATGCACTACCACAGGGAAATTAGAATTTAAAAGAAGGTGCGGAGGGCTATTCCCAGCTCGTAGGTGGGGAGTGCCTCTTCTCTTTGAGAGAAGACATAATTAATACTTGATTGAATGTGGTAAATTTTTGTAATTTTATCATCTAGAACAAGTTTGGTCCTTAGAGAAATTTGGCAAGAAATTGTGAAAACTTTTCTGTACCTACCTGTGTGTATTTTTAGACAGAATATTCATAGCATTGATCAGTTTAAAAATGTCCATTAAAGAAAAGTACTGTGCTGAGCTGAACCGAACTGTTTGACTATATAATCTGAGGGGAAGTGGATAGAGAGGGCAATAAAACCAGCTCTGTTATATTTTATATGCCACTTAGTAGAATAAGTATTTAGTGTCTACTTTATGCTGAGCTAATAGTACTGTGTACTTTTTCCAGAGATGCAAGCAAATTAAGCCATCAGTGAGCAGTGGTTTCTCAAACCTGACTGTGTTTCTCTGAAATACCTGGGTTCTTGTTAAAAATACAGATTTCTTGACCATTTCTTGACCTCAGGCCTTTGAAATAAAAATCTCTGGGGGTCGAGCCTAGGTGTAGGCATTTCAAACAGAGACCACAAGATTCTTTGGCAATGAAGATTAATGACAGCTTCTGAGGTTTTTCTTTGAGGTTGAGACTACTTAGAACAAGTTTTTTTTTTTTAAAGAGTATATGAATGAATTGCTGACAGAGATATGTAACTAGAAGTTATAATCCCTGTTTTTATGGTGTCATCTTTAAATTTTAATGCACAGGAGTCCCTCTTATCCTCAGGGAATATGTTGCAAGACCCCCAGTGGATGCCTGAAACCATAGAGAGTACTGAAATCTATATTTTTATTTTTTTTCTTATACATACATACGCATGATAAGGTTTAACTTATAAGTTAGACACAGTAAGAGACTAACAACAATAGCTAATAACATAATAGAACAGTATAACAGTATACTGTATACACGTTATGTGAATGTGGTCTTTCTCAAAATATCTTCTTGTACTGTACTGTAGGTAGCTGAAACTGCAGAAAGTGAAACCAAGGGGTGGGGGGAAGGGGAGGGACTCGATTGTAAGGGAAAATCATGCAGTTTTTTTTGGAGTCTCACTCCAGGCTGGAGTGCAGTGGTGCGCTCACGGCCACCCCAGCGTCGACCTGCTGGGCTCCAGTGATCCTTCCACCTCAGCCTTCCAAGTAACCAGAACTACAGGTATGCACTACCATACCTGGCTAATTTTTTATTTATTGTAGAGACGAGGTCTTGCCAAGTTGCCTGGGCTGGTCTGGAACCCATAGACTCAGGCAATCCACTTTTCTCGGCCTCCCTAAGTGCTGGGATTATAGGCTGATCCACCGAGCCTGGCCCTATGCAGTCTTTTAATCAGAAAACAACAACATTGTTTCTGATCATAAAAACCTCATTATTTATTTATTTATTTCAATAGCTTTAGGGGTACAAATGGTTTTTGGTGACATGGACGGGCTTTAAGTGTATCCACCATACCCACCTGTACACATTGTGCCCACTAGGGGTTTTTTCATCCTTCCCCTCTTCCCACCCTATTCCTTTTGAGTCTCCAATGTTCATTATTATACCATTCTATATGGCTGTGCAAGATCCTTACTATAGCTACTACTTATAAGTAAGAGCATGTGGTGTTTGGTTTCTTGTTCCTGTGAAAAACTTCATTTTAGAAAAATTAGAAGATACAGAGGCAATAAAACTTTTCCCTAATCCCATAATTAAGAGGTGACCACCAGTGACTTTTTCTGGCATTTTATATATAAAATATGTGTACACATTCGTAGATTATATAATTGGTATTGTATCTTATATACATTTTTATATTCAGTTTTTTTCACTTAACCATCATAAGTACTTTTCTATGTAGTTAATTTCTTTTAAGCATCATTTTAATGAAGTCATGTGTTCCATTTTGTGCGTATACTGTATATAATTAAATTAGATACCTGTTGTTAACATTTTGATTCTTTTTAATTTTGGATTATTTTAGCAATGTTGGTTTGAATATCGTGGTCTCCTTCTCTGATTTCAAGTGAAGGAATCAAAAACTATTTGAGTGCACTTAAAAGATCGCATTTTCAACTGGACATAGTGGCTCAAGCCTGTTATCCCAGCACTTTGGGGGCTGAGGCAAGAGGATTGTCTGAGCTCAGGGGTTCGACACCAGCCTGAGCAACATGGTGAGACCTCATCTCTGCAATAAGTCAAAAAATTAGAATGGCGTGGTGGCCATGCCTGTAGTTCCAGTTACTTGGAAGGCTGAGGTGAAATGATCCTTTGAGCCTAGTAGGTTGAGGCTGCGGTGACTGTGAGCCTGCCACTGCACTCCAGCCTGGGTGACAGAGTGAGACTCCAACTAAAAAAAAAAAAAAATCTCATTTTCATGTATCTTCTTACTGCCTTTCCTCACCAGGAGGAAAATTAACATTTCTGAAGGATCTATTGCATTCCAGGTCCATTCTCTTATTTCAGTGGTTTTCAAACTTTAATGCGTGTATAAGAATCACCTAGGGAGCTTATTAAAATTTCATTTTTCTGAGTCCTCAAACCCAGCTGTTTTGACCCATTGGCTCTGGACCCAGGAATCTACAGTTTTAATACATCCCTTATGTATTTAATAAAGACATTCTGGGAATCACATGTTAAGAAATGCTTTTTATTTTTATTTATTTTTTTGAGTTGGAGTCTTACTCTGTCCCCCAGGTTGGAGGGCAGTCGCCGCTCCCGGCCACCGCAGCCTCAACCTGCTGGGCTCAGGCGATCCTTCTGCCTCAGCCTTCCAAGTAGCTGGAACTACAGGCGCGCGCCACCATGCCTGGCTAATTTTTTTTACTTATTTACTGTAGAGATGACGTCTTACCAAGTTGCCTGGGTTGGTCTTGAACCCGCAGGCTCAGGTAATCCTCCTACTTCGGCCTCCCAAAATGCTGGGCTCATAGACGTGAAGCCAAGAAATGCTTTTTCAATAAATGGCCAAACAGACTCAGAAAATTTAGGTCACTTGTCCAAAGCCATTCATGTATTTCATAACACATATTTGAACTCAGCTCTTTGTGACTTTAGAGTCCTATTTTTTTCCCACCATCCCAGAGCTTCTCAAAAACCTTCTCACAGATATGTCTCTAATGACAGCAGAAAATAAACTCCTACTGACCCCATTGTAAGTTTCTCAAGGATAGCTGATAATGACATAGAAGTACACAGTGAGCTTCTAGTAAAGCCTCCCACCAGAAATTCTTGTTAATTTTGTATTGTGCTGCATGACATATAACTGCATAAAACAATTTCAGTTATTCAAGTATGGATTTCCACTGCGCTTATCCAGAGGCAGGTATGCTGTGTTCTCGTGTGCTGCGTAGCTCACGTGGTGGTACTCTGTGGCTTCATGGAGGAAGGGGAAGGCCACGTAGCACCTCCTCTCTGAATCAAGGAGGAGTATCACATTTGACTCCTCAGTGGCAGAGGAACAGAAGGTGGTAGGCATAACCAAGAGAAAGTGCCATTTATTAGAGAGGTGGCCCTTACCATTAGAAAAGTGTTGGTATTAGTGAACTGAAGGGAGCTAGTATTGGGTTAGCCTTTTCAAATTTTTTTTTTGAGTTGGGGTTTCATTTCCTTTTTTTTTTTTGAGTTGGAGTCTCACTCTGTCGCCCAGACTGGAGTGCACCGCAGCCTCGATCTGCTGGGCTCGGGCGATCCTTCCACCTCAGCCTTCCAAGTAGCCGGAATTACAGGCATGCACTACCATGCCTGGCTGATTTTTGATTTTTTGTAGAGATGAGGTCTCTCTGCCCAGGTGGGTCTCGAACCCGCGGGCTCAGGCATTCCACTCACCTCAGCCTCCCAAAGGCGTGGGATTACAGGCTGAACCACCGAGCCCGGCTGAGTTGGGGTTTCTTATCACTCAGGCTGGAGTGCAGTGGCACACTCATGACCACTGCAGCCTTGACCTGCTGGGCTTAGGTGATCCTTCTGCCTCAGCCTTCCAAGTAGCTGGAACTACAGACGCATGCCACCAAGCCTGGCTAGTTTTTGTGATTTATTGTAGAGACGAGGTCTCACCAAGGTGCCCAGGCTGGTTTCGAACCCCCATGCTCAGGCAATCCTCTCACCTCGGCCTCCCAAAGTGCTGGAATTGCAGGCTGAGTCACTGTACCCAGTCACCTTTTCAATTTTTAAAGCCCTTAGAATAGGATTCTGTATCCATTTAATTGTTTTTTTTCTTTTTTTTTTAACTTTTAATTTTTTTATTTTAAAGATTTGGGGTACAGTTCAGGGTTAGGTATACAAATGTTCATTATGCAGGTACCCTTGTTGATTAGGTGTGCCCCCCCCAGGCAGATTCCCACTACTGCCAATCCCACCTCCCTGCCAACCCCCCCTTGGCCCCTCCCCCCACAGTTTCCTGCTCCTGCTGATCCTTTTCTTATAGTATTAGAAAGTTGTTCAAGGTCCGCTTATGAGTGACAAGTTTTTTCTTTTCTATTAATCTTTATTCCCACCCTTCCCCTTCCCTCCCCCCCCTTTTTTCATTTCATGTCTCATCCCTTTTAATAGTAACCTGAAATTATGGTATGTCCTTATGTGTTTCAACCAGTATTTCCTAGAAAGTCATTCATTATTTGCCAAATGGAACACCTGCTATGTGTCAGTTGTTTTGAGGTACTGGGAATACAAAACAGTGAGTGATTCTGTCTGAGGATTAAGATAATTTGCTGCCATCCAGCATCTAGCAAGTGTTCTTATTTTTCTTGTGTTTTTGCTTACTTTTTTTTCTGAGACCGTGTCTTGATATGTTACCAAGGCTGGTCTCCAACTCCTGGACTCAAGTGAACCTCCACTTTGGCCTCCCAAAGTGCTGGGATTACAGGTAGGAGCCACTTTCCAGCCTGCTGCCATTTGTTGATTTGCGTTTTACTTGGTCCCTGATTTTTTTTTTAAATCTTTTTTTTTTTTATTATTTGTTTGTTTATTTTTTTGAGTTGGAGTCTCACTCTTGTTGCCCAGGCTGTAGTGTAAGCAGCAAGCTCATGGCCACCACTGTCTCTACCTGCTAGACTTAGGTGATCCTTCTGCCTCAGTCTTCCAAGTAGTTGGAACTACAGACGCATGCCACCACGTCTGGGTAGTTTTTGTGATTTATTGTAGAGAGGAGGTCTCACCAATTTGCCCAGGCTGGTCTTGAACTCGTGGGCTCAGGCAATCCTCTCGCCTCGGCCTTCCAAAGTGCTGAGATTACAGGCTGAGCCACTACTCGTGACCAAACTTTTTATTTTTAACTAATTTTAAACTTACAAAAAAGTTGTCAGAATGGAAGCGAGTTCACCTACCATTCACTACTATTAGCCCTTTACGTAACCATAGTACATTGATCAATATTATTAACTATACTATAAACCTTATTTTAAGTTCATCAATTGTCATACTAAAGTACTTTTTATCTGTTCCTTCTGTATTCTATCAAGGATCCTGCATTGAATTTAGTCTTTATGTTTTCTCAGTCTCTTCTAGTCTGAAATAGTTCCTCAGTTTTTCCTCGTCTTTCATAATTTTGACCCTTTTGAAGACTATCAATTAGTTATTTTGTGAAATGAATTAGTCTGATGTTTTCTCATGCTTCTAATGAACCAATGTATCTTTGACAAAAATGCCATAGAAGTGATGTTGCACCCCTCTCCATGGAACACATCACAGGCTTTATGAAGATAGTAGAGCTTATCACCGTAACTTGACTTGATCTCTTGGTTAAGGTGATGTCTGTTGAGTTTTTCCTCTATAAAGTTACCCTCTAATAATTATCCTAATAATTATCTTGGGAGAGATCCTTTGAGACTATTCTGTTTATCCTTATTTTCTGCCCATTAATTTTAGCATCTGTTGGTGGATGTTGTCTGCAGTGATCGATTCTGTGGTGCTTGCCTAATGGTGATTTTTTTCCCCCGTCTCCTACTTCTTATTAACTGGAAGTTTACTAGAAGTAAGTAAGTTTCTCTCCCATTCATTTATTTACTTGATCATTTATGTCAGTATGGACTCATGGATATTCAGTTTGTTCTGTGGGTTAAAATACAGTGGCAGCATGATTTATGTTGTTGCTCAAATACTTCCAGTTTGGGCCATTAGGAGTTTACATGTAAATGACTATCAACATTCCTATCATCTCCCTGACTATGCCCAGGGAACCATTGCCCTTTAGGACGTGGGCAGAGGTCATTCAGAAGTAAAGGAACTGTCATTTGGAGAATAAATATCAAGGTGTAGGGAAGGTGGGGCAATGTGTGTGCAGATTGTAAACTCCCTGAATTCTGCAGGAGTAAAATATCAGTCTTTCTACTGTGCTGGGAGTCCCAAGACAGCAGGACCGTGTGCCTAGGGCCACATCTTGGGCACTCACCCACCCTGAGTCTGCAGAATCAGAAACGTTGGAATACTGATTTTGGTGCTCTCAGCTGCTGAATGAAGACTGTATCCTTTCTCCTTGGCATACAAGTGCTTAGTAAATGTTTATAGAATGATACATGGTACCCTCCCCACCCACCTTGGTGAAGTAAAAATGTGTGTGGTTAGAGATTCTCCAAGAATGATATTTTAGCATTCATGCTGGCTTGCCTTTTGTTATAGCTTCTCTTCCTTGATAGATTTTTAAAATTATTAGGGAATATTTCAAGCAAATACAAAAGTAGAAAGAACATGGCTCTCAGGTACCTGTCACCTGTCTTTACTACTTCTTAATATTTTACTAATCTTGTTTCATCTATTCTCCCACTTTGAGGTGGAGTGTTGGCATATTTAAAAACAAATAGTAAACATTAAGATCTAGGAAAAGATTGAAGTAAACTCTGAGTACAAGGACTAGGCTTTAATTCCTTTTTATATCCTATTCCCTTTGGTGCCTAGTACTGTACTTGAAAATAGGAGGCTGGGTGTGGTGGCTCAAGCCTGTAGTCTCAGCACTTTGGGAGGCCAAGACGAGAGGATTGCCTAAGCCCAGGGGTTGGAGACCAGCCCAGGCAACTTGTCTTTCTATACAATAAATTAAAAAAAAAAAAATTAGCTGGACATGGTCGTACGTGCTCGTAGTTCCGGCTACTTGTAAGTTGAAGCAGAAGGATTGCCTGAGTCCAGCAGGTCGAGGCTGCCATGGCCGTAAGTGTGCCACTGCACTCCAGCATGGGCGACAGAGCGAGACTCCAACTCAAATACAGGAAATAGGGACACTCAGAAAAGATTGGTTGAATCAAGTGGAGGAAAACTAAATATGAAAACTTGATACTTATTGACTAACTCTAGGGCAGACTTCTAGAAAGGAAAAGGGCGGTAAGTCTTGCTCTAAATAACTTTTTTCATGTTGCCTGAATTTGTTCTCTACAGTCATGATTCTCTCATCACCTCAAAGTAGCCTTGATTGAAAAAGAAAATAACTTTAGGGCTGGGCATGGTGGCTTGTTTTTGTAATCCCAGCACTTTGGAAGGTAGAAGCAAGAGGAACTCTGGAGCCCAGGAGTGTGAAGGTGCTACTGCACTCCAGTCTGGACAACATATTGAGTCCTCTGACTAAAAAAAAAAAAAAAAAAAAAGGGAAAGAAAATAACTCTAGGACTGTTGTGAGACCTTAGGATCTCTCAATTACTTAATTATTAGTGTAAATAAGTTTAATCTGATGGCATTTTTCCAAACATCAAACAGGAGTCACTTGCCCTAAAAATAACTTTCTTCACAAAGTCATTATATATTTTTAAATTACAAAAGTAATATATAATTATTGAGAGAAAAATGAAAATTACAGAAAAATAGAAAGTGAAAATTATATTCCAGAGGTAATATTATCTTGGTGAATATTTTGATAACATTTGAACATGAATCACAGTGGTAGTCAGAGTCAATACATAGTTCTGTTTCTGGGAATGTACCATGTAGACCAGTGTACTTGGGTGCCTCATTTAATTAAATTACAGCAACTTTGTGAAGTATTTTTCACCATGTTATAGCGGGGAAACACACTGAGAAGGGTTACCTTCTGTTGATTAGCTGGTCTTTTTTGAAAGGCAGATGGACAGACAGATGACAGACCCTTCCTACCTCAAATGTTTATTCACAGGAACCATGAATCCTCACCCTTGAACTTCCTTAATACTGGCTTTCTGTGCAGTTTTGGGGAGGGCACTTGGGCTTAGAGAGAGGGGTAAAATGATTATTTTTGACTGGGTGAGATATAGTTTGAAGACATGGGGTTAGTAACGAGGACCTGATTATTAAGTCATCATTAATAATGGCTCCTTGCTCTTAGAATAAATGTCTTATCTTTGAACAAATTCTATAGGCTGCAGTTGAGCAATATTAGTTTATGATTACTCATAACTGTTTACTTGTATCTTTTTTTTTGAGTTGGAGTCTCACTCTGTTGTACAGGCTGGATGGAGTGCAGTAGCACGGTCATGGCCACCGCAGCCTTGACCTGCTGGGCTCAGGCAATCCTTCTGCCTCAGCCTTCCAATAGTTGGAACTACAGGTGGGCGCTATCTGTCTGGCTAATTTTCTGATTTACTGTAGAGATGAATTCTCACCAAGTTGCCCAGGCTGGTCTCAAACCCGCAGGCTCAGGCAATCCTCTCGTCTCTGCCTCTCAGAGTGCTGGGATTACAGGCGTAAGCCACTATGCCTGACTTTTAAAATTTTATTTTATTTACTGCCATCCCTTGGTACACTGGGGGTAGGGGTTGGTTGTAGGATTTCCACATCTACTCACATCCGTGCATACTCAAGTTCGGCAGGCTGCCCTGTGGAACTCATGCATTGGAAAGGTTTACCCTCTGTGTACATGGGTTTTTCATCCCAGGAGTACTGTATTTTTGATCCCCGAGTATAAGTGGACCTGCACAGTTCAAACCCATATTGTTCAAGGTTCAACTGTTTTTCTAGAGAAGTTTTAGATTCACAGCAAAATTGAGCGGAAAGTTCAGTTTTCCCAGGTACCCCCTGCCGTAGGTAGATTTTTAAATCTATGCCGTCCTTTCTCCTCTGTAGAATCATGTAGTTAGATATGTATTTTTCTTTCTTCCTTTTTTTTTTGAGTCAGAGGCTTACTCTGTTCCCAGGCTGGGGTGCAGTGATCTGCTCACTGCCACTGCAGCCTTGACCTGCTGGGCTCAGGTGATCCACCTCAGCCTTCCAAGTAGTTGGGACCACAGGCACATGCCACCATGCCCGGCTAATTTTTTAAAATTTATTTATTGTAGAGATGAGGTCTTGCCAAATTGCTCAGGCTGGTCTTGAATCCATTTGCTCAGGCAGTCCTTTCACCTCAGCATCTCAAAGTGCTGGGATTATAGACGTGAGCCACCACTCCCGTCTGGATATGTATTTTTAAAGGTCCTTCCTGCTTCTAACACTGGGATAATTTTATAATCATAATTTCCTTCCACTTGGCGATTCTCTCTTTCATGTAACTATACCCCCATAAACAGCTCTTAGAAAAAGAATATATCCCAGTCTAAATTTTCTAAGATTGAGATCTTGATTAAAAAAAATTTTCCGGCACAGTTTCTTTTGCCCATGCCAGCTCTGGCATGTCTCCCTTTCTTTTCTCCCTTCTTTCTCTAATAAACTTTGTTTAAAAACTCAAAAAAAAATTTTTTGCCAACTGTCAGCATTTAAGCCTCCTGCAGTTAAGTCCACAAGAGATTGTCTGATTGGCCCCTGGAGTCTGATGACTTACTATCCCCAGGAGAGAAGGGACTAGACTTCAGGAACAGATAATGAAAGGGAAGAGGGGAGAGAGGTGGAAGGCCACCAGAGGAAACTGCATGTTTCCAGAGTTTCTGTTGGGCCTACCCAGGCACCGAGGGGAGACGAGAAATGTCCATGAGAAGGATGTGGCAGAAGCAAGGCCTGCGGTACTGACCACCTGGGCTCAGACCCCACTCTATCACTTACTAGTTGTGTGGCCTTGGGCAAGCAACTTAATCACTCTAAACCCTGATTTTCTCATCTATAATATGAGGAGACTAATAATTCTTCCCTTCCAGGGTTGAGACGAGAATTAAGTAAATTAATACAAGCGATTTAACCCCACTGCATGGCACAGAGTAAATGTATAAACAAATTGTTTTTTTTCTTTTTTTTTTTTTGAGTTGGAGTCTTACTCTGTTGCCCAGGCTGGAGTGCTGTGGCACACTCATGGCCACTGCAGCCTCCACTTGCTGGGCTCAGGTGATCCTTCCACCTCAGCCTTCCAAGTAGCTGGAACTACAGGCGTGCGCTACCACGCCCGGCTAATTTTTTGATTTATTGTAGAAATGAGGTCTCGCCAAGTTGCCCAGGTGGGTCTCGAACCCGTGGGCTCAGGCAATCCACTCACCTCGGCCTCCCAAAGCGTGGGATTACAAGCTGAGCCACCGAGCCCGGCCTCTTTTTCTTACCAGCTGTTATTACTGCCTTCTTCTGTGATAACTTTAAGGACTCTACACACACAGGCCATAATGTTTAATTGCTCCCTGGGTCAAACATTCCTCAAGAATTTATCCTCTATTTCCATTTATAATCTTGTGTTTAGAGAGAAATGTTTCAGCCGGGCTCGGTGGCTCAGCCTGTAATCCCGCGCCTTGGGAGGCCGAGGTGAGTGGATTGCCTGAGTTCGCGGGTTTGAGACCCGCCTGGGCAACTTGGTGAGACCTCATCTCTATAATAAATCAAAAAAATTAGCCGGGTGTGGTAGCGCACACCTGTAGTTCCAGCTACTCGGAAGGCTGAGGCGGAAGGATCGCCGGAGCCCAGCAGGTCAAAGCTGTGGTGGCCGGGAGCGGTCACTGCTCTCTAGTCTGGGCGACAGAGTGAGACTCCAACTCAAAAAAAAAAAAAAAAAGAGAGAAATGTTTCCTAGATTTCCTTCAAACTAACAAAGAACTTAATTTTTAGAATACTACTCTTTAGTAAGTGTGAAACTGTCTTGAGTTGCTAAGATTGTTTTTGTTTTTGTCTTTTACAGTTACTAAGTCCCTACTTCTCACTTAAAAATACCCCACTTTGTTTTTATTTTATTTTGTTCTTTATTTATTTACTTTGAGTTGGAGTCTCACTATGTCCCTCAGGCTGGAGTGCCAGTGGCACCATCACAGCTCACCCCAGTCTCAAACTCATGGGCTCAGGCGACCCTCCCACTTCAGCCTCCCGAGTAGCTGGGACTACAGGCATGTGATACCATGCCTGACTAATTTTTTTTTTTTTTTGTAGAGACAGGATCTTTCTATGTTGCCCAGGCTGATCTCAAGCTCTTGGGCTCAAGCAATCCTCCCATTCATCCTCCCAAAGTGCTGGGATTATAGACATGAACCACTGTGCTCAGCATACTTTGTATTATAAAGGACTGTATTATAAAACTACATACATAAACATTTATAAACATGACTATGTAATATATGTAACATATATATAAAAATATATCAAACTATTATTATAATATAATATAAAACTATATTACTAAAAATTCTAGAAATAAAAGAGAAAAACAATCACCCCAGCTAATACATTCTTCTAATATAATTATCATTAGCTTTTGGATGTATTTCTTTCTAGACTTTTCTTAATTCCATATCTTCAGTTATGATCATAGCATACATATATAGTTTACTTTCTGTTTTTGTTTTTGTCACTTAACATTTAGTTGTGGCCAGGCGCAGTGGCTCAAGCCTGTAATCCCAGCATTTTGGTAGGCTGAGGCGAGAGCACTGCCTGTGCCTGCAGGTTTGATACCAGCCTGGGCAACTTGGTGAGAGCTCGTCTCTACAGTAAATCAAAAAATTAGCCAGGCATGGTGGCATGCACCTGTAGTTCCAGCTACTTGAAAGGCTGAGGCAAAAGGATCGCCTGAGCCCAGCAGGTCGAAGCTCTGGTGGCTGTGAGCGTGCCATTGCATTCCAGCCTGAGCAACAGATGGAGACTCAGATTCAAAAAAAAAAAATATTTAGTTGTAAGTGTATTCATGTGATTGTTTAGCAGAGAAAATATTTTGGTCTCCATTTTGTCTGTTTAGTGTTTGTCTATCCATGTCCTGGCTTTAGCAATTTCTGCATTCTTCTGAGAACATGTTTAGAATCTGAGGAGAGACGTGTTGTTTTTACCATGCAAAGAAGATGCTGGGGGTGTTGTTGGCTGCACCACAGGGGGCCTTGCCAAGTAGCCCTCACCACCTTAGTGCATGGTCTGGGGTAGGCCCTCAACTAGGAGGCCCTACAAATGGGATTTTTGTCAGTAACTTAGAGCATAACCTCTTCTCTGAAGTGAATTTATATTATCCCACCCGATGCTACTGAAGTATGAAATCAGTATGGCAATTCATCAACTGACAGCGAGAAGTAGAGTGCAGTAAAGTGGTGATTCAGACAGCCACTAGTGTGTCTGCTTGCTTGCCAAGGTGGGCTGACTCTGTGTGTGTGTGTGTGTGTGTGTGTGTGTGTGTGTGTGCGCGCGCGCGCTCGCATGTGTGTGTGTGTGTGTGCACACACACACACAAACACATATTTTTGAATTGGAGACTCACTCTGTCACCCAGGCTGGAGAGCAGTGACACGCTCACAGCCAATGCAGCCTCAACCTGCTAGGCTCAGGCAATCCTTCCTCCTCGATCTTCCAAGTAGCTGGAACTACAGGCGTGCACCACCATGCCCAGCTAATTTTTTGGTTTATTGTAGAGATGAGCTCTCACCAAGTTACCCAGGTTGGTCTCGAACCCCTGAGCTCAGGCAGTCTTTTCTTCCTTGGCCTCCCAAAGTGCTGGGATTACAGGCTTGAGCCACTGTGCCCGCCCAACACTGTATATATTAATACATTAAGTCATCCGGTCCTTCAGTGACTTCCACAGGTAGGTATTGTTTTTATCCCCATTTTACAGATAAGGAAACTAAGGCTTAGTTAAGTGACCAACTGGAGGTTATGTGGCCGTTATGTGGTGGAGCTCTAGTTTCTGTCTAAATCCAAACCCTTGATCCTAAACACTGCTTTAGTTCTACCTGCTATTTTTATAGATGGTTGACCTCCTGTGTTGGAGTTCTCTTGTGTTTCTTGTCCCCACTGCCCACCGATGGGATGTGCCCTGTGCCTGTGTCTCACTGAGAATATTGCATTCATTCCCTGCTGTTGAGACCATGTGTTTCTAGCTGTCACAGGGAAGTAGAGCATTTGTCTTTTTCCTTTATTTTTTCTTTGGTTCAAAATATGCTTCCATAACAAGGTATCTCATTTTGTTAACTCTCTCTTAAACTGTGCCAGGAATGGGTAACTGAGGAAGAGCACTGTCAGGGCTGTGTCTTAGGCTGTGCTCAGCTCAGATGTGAGGGCATAGATGTGAGGGCATTTGCTGTCTCGTCTTTTTTGCTTATTCACTCTGTCCATGCAGCGTCTGGAAATGGCTTCCCTTCTCCGGTGACAGCCTGGGTGATAACCCAGAGAGAGCTTCTGTGATGTATGGATGGTTGGGACCTTCTACCTCTAAAACCTCTAGTTTTCTGATTTCTAAGCTCTCAGTGGGAGAAATACCATTATTATTAGTCCAGGTCCATGGGGGATGGGTGTTTCAGTTTGTACTGCAGTGAATCATTTCAGGATAGGATTTCTGTTTGAAACAACATGTCTTTTGTGATTGCCTTTTAGATTGTTGGAGCAGAACGACTGAGCCAAAGCAGGCATTGCTTCTTCAGTTGTCATCAGATTGTAATCAGATTGGAGGAGTTTAACTCGAAGCTTCCTTGCCTGTGGGGAAGCAGAGAGATAGATATTACTCACATGATAAAAGACATGGGCTTCACCTTGACTTTTCACCTTTCCTACAAACTCCGATTACTGTTGCTTTTGACCGTGTGCCTGACGGTGGTTGGGTGGGCCACTAGTAACTACTTTGTGGATGCTATTCAAGAGATTCCTAAAGCAAAGAATTTCATGGCTAATTTCAATAAGGCCATAGCTCTGGGGAAGGAAGAAACTCTGACTAACGAAGCAGCCACGAAAAAGGCAGAGCTTGTCAACTGCCCGTCTGTGTCTCCATACCTCAGTAAGTGTTTCCTTTTTTCTTTTGTATAAGTAGTATATGAACTTATTATTTAACTATAATATATGTCCAGAAAAATACAAATAGGAACTAGGGCTTCAACATACGAATATCAGGAGGTACACAAACATTCAGTTAATGCACGCTCTTTTCTATGGTTTTCAACTATAGTTTTCTATAGTTGAATCATAGTTTTGTACTGGATTAATATTGGCATGCTACATCTCTTTAATCACTCCCGGAAGAGCCAAAACATCATTCAGATTATATGTTCCATTCACAGGGTACACAAGTTGAAATGTGAAAATGAGGTACTAAAATGCAAATATGACTGTATTACCCTCCTTGTTGAAAGTCCTCACAATATATTTGAGCAGTAGATTCATTCATAAAGTAGATCCATTCATGATGCAATATGGAGCAAGTACTGGACTATGAGGGTGACATGGTAGTGATGACTTGAGATGGGCCATTAGTGACCCAAGGAGGGACAGAATTTGAGAAGATGTCAGGGAAGGGTGGTAGGGAAACTGATGGAGAGTAAATAAAGCGGATACTTGAAGGTTAGGGCACATAACAAGTTGCACCAACAAGAAGGTGAGCCAGGGGACTAGCTTCTGTCAGACCCATTTCATGAGACTCTTTCAAGGTGCAGGAACAGAGATACAACGAGGCTAATGATGAAGTTTATGAACAGGCTACACAGGAAGCATCTCAACAGCCACCCTGTTAATCTCTGGTAGCTCGGTTTCCTGGCAGCAGCTCTAGTACTCATCTTCTGTAACTCAATTCCTTTTTTTTTGTTTTTGTTGTTCACCCAGGCTGGAGTGCAGTGGCATGCTCACGGCCACTGCAGCCTCGACCTGCTGGGCTCAGGCGATTCTTCTACCTCAACCTTCCAAGTAGCTGAAACTATAGGCATGTGCCACCATGCCCAGCTAATTTTTTGATTTATTGTAGAGACAAGGTCTCACCAAGTTGCTCAGGCTGGTCTCGAGTCCCTGGACTCAGGCAGTCCTCTCGCCTCTGCCTCCCAAAGTGTTGGAATTACAGGCATGAATCACCACATCTGGCCTCAATTTCATACTGATTGTTTTTAGGGCATTTCTGATAACTATGACTCGAATGCAGGCCCTGCAGAAAGAGGGCTCTTGTAGGTCAGTTATTCCCTCTGGATGGCTTGAGGGAGTTACTTATCCTCAGTGCTCTTGGGTAGGACCTAGTCTTAGCAGCCATAGCTAGGGTAGGGGCTGGTCATATGGAGCAAATCACAACGATGCATTCATACAAGGGCCTGGGACTGCTTTGCTCAGAAAGGATAGCACAACCTGCAAGCGTCTTGAGGTTTTACAGCCTGATCAGTACATGTGGAGTTCATTAAAAAAAGAAAGAAAAAAAAAAGCTTATTGTTTCCTCCTATGTATGGCATTGGGCTTCATCTGGTCAGCCTGCTTCCAGGCTCATTGGTAAATGCTGTGCTCAATTGGACATGTCTGCTGTGGTGCGCAGTGGGAGAGTTATTACAGGGTCACATGTACCTGTTACCACTGGGTTAGGGAGTGAGACTGGTTTCTACTTCTTTCCAGTGCTTTACCTACAGGGAGCTAAGCTGGGGTTTAGAGAAGGAGTGGGAAAACGGCCTTGCCCAGGAACTTGATTCAGGGGAATGCTCTAGGTTTTTAAGAGAGTTCACTTTCCTTCTGGCTTTTGAAGAAGGAAAAGAGGATAGAGCATATTTGAAGAATTACTCAGTCTAGCCCTGACTTTTGCTCTTTACTATCACCAGGGTAGTCCATATTTCCTACTTGAAGGTGGGTCACAGAGCCAGAGCTGATTACTCAGGCCACAAGGAAATACTCTTATATATCAGTTACTTGCTTTTGTAGCCAGTAACCTTAGTCACGTGATTCTGTGGCTATGGTTCATGACTAAATGAACCTTTAAAGTAATGATAATAAAATGCTGGCACTCATGGTGATCACTGTGTGCTGGAGAGCGTTTTAAGTGCTTTACATTTATTAGCCCTTGTAAGCCTCAACACTTTCTATAGCTACTGGTGTTACTTCTGTCCTGTGTTCGTTGTAGGAGGTCAGAGCAAACTCATTTTCAAACCAGATCTCACGTTGGAGGAGGTACGGGCAGAAAATCCCAAAGTGTTCAGAGGCCGGTATCACCCTGAAGAATGTAAGGCACTACAGCGGGTCGCCATCCTCATTCCCCACCGGAACAGAGAGAAACATCTGATGTACCTGTTAGAGCATCTTCATCCCTTCTTGCAGAGGCAGCAGCTGGAGTATGGCATCTACATCATCCACCAGGTGAGTGTGGGAGGCAGTCCCAGGCGCTGCCCTTCAACCCTCCTCTCTCTGAGGACCTCGGCCACGTAACCATTTGTAAAAAGAACATCAAACCATTACCAAAGGAGAGTTCTCTTACCTCGTTTATCCTTGAAAGGAGTACAGGAAATGCTTGTCCCAGAGTGTGGGTTAATGAGTCCAAGTTCTAAGAACAATAAACGTTCATTTTATTGCTCTTAAATGAACGCTAGAAGAAATCCATTTGTGTGTGTGTGTGTGAGTGTGTGTATGTGTGTGTGTGTGTGTGTGAGAGAGATCTCTTCCATGTTAGCTAATGACTGCCCTAAGATTTTCCCCTGAATTTTACTAACCCTTTTATGTTCCTTCTGTGCTTGCTATGCACTATACGATGAGATGTTCGCATTGTTTTTCATTGTTGTCTGTGGCTATTCAGTGGGAATCTAGACAGAAGGAAAAAAAAAGCTTATCGTTTCCTCCTTATTATTTACAGAATACTCTGTGCTAAGAACCATGAAGTTTTATGACTGTCCCCACATTTCTGCCTTTAACTTTGCCACTATTTATTTGTAGAATATGCTATGTTTTATTTTCACTTTCTTGATTCACTTGTTTGGCTTCCAGGTCATTATTTAGTAGGAACACAGTATAACTGTAGGCTGCTTTTGGAGAGTCTTGCTCTGAGCTCCATGGAGTGGGTGATTAAAGATGCCTCTATTTGGTATTAAAGTTTATTGAAAGAAAACTAACACATCAGTTTAAACATCTATGTCTAAACTTTACAGAATTATTTTGGGCCATCCAAATAATCCCTCCTCCCCGAATTCTTACAAATTCTAAGAATGGAAGCACAGCCACTAACTACTTAATATTGTTATAAATGGTAATAATTTGTTTAGTTGGAACTTCTGACAACTCAGAGGATCAGCTCTGCAGTTTATGTTTTATAGTAAACTTAGCCTCTTGGAAATCATTGTGCCAATGTAGTAGTATATCATGACCATTTTTTAGTTCTTGAAATACGATTTTACACTTATGTTGTTTTATAATTATTTTAGGTTTCAACATTGTAGGTCATAGGTATGATTTGCTTGGTTCTATGTTATTACTCAGGACAGCAATTCCCAACGTGTAAAATTATTATTATTTTTTATTATTTTTAAAGCAGGATTTATTTATTTTTTTTTTAAGTTGGCGTTTCACTCCGTCGCCCAGACTAGAGTACAGTGGCACGCTTCCGGCCACCGTAGCCTCGATCTGCTGGGCTCCAGCGATCTTCCCTCTTCAGCCTTCCAAATAGCCGAAACTACAGGCGCATGCTACCATGCCCGGCTAATTTTTGATTTATTATAGAGAGGAGGTCTCGCCAAGTTGCCCAGGCGGGTCTCGAACCTGTGGGCTCGCCTCGGCCTCTCAAAGTGCTGGGATTATAGGTTGAGCCACCGAGCCCGGCCAGCAGGATTTATTAAGAGGACAGAAGAGTTCCCACAGTGGGAGGGGACCCGAAGGGGTTGCCCATAATACTATTTTTTAGATAGAAAAATATGTCTGCTTTGTGTTATTCTTTGGAGGAAAACCCTGTTGTAACTTGTGAGAACTGCTTGTATTCTTGTTATGAGAAACCATTTATTGAACGGAATTGAATTGTTATATAATTTGATTCCAGCAGCCATGAAAAACATTAATATTACAATTTTTTTTCATATTATAGCTTTGATCATGTTACAGATCAAATTGTGTTCTTTTCTTGCCCAGAGGCAAATCTCCCTCCATAAGGCTGTAAGGATTAGCCTTCGCCATTAGTGTTGTAACAGGATTCTCTTACAGTGATTTCCAAGAAACTTTTAAGCAGCTTAGAAATATTAGTAATAACCTTCTCTGCTGATAGGTCAAGGTTTCTCAATCCTTTATGGCAAACTATTAACTAAATCTCTTGGAAGCTTAGTATAAATTTGTAACAAGGGGTAAGATTGGGATTAACTGAGAGTTGAGCAGTAATACTAATTGGCATGACTAGTATGTAAGAAAGTTTTGTAGTTTTATATACAATAAAGGTATTTTTTAAATGTTGAGGTTTTTGAAAAAATTTTATTTGTGGTAAGAAGTTTAATATGAGGTTTATCCATTTAATAAGTTTTAAGTATATAATACACTATTCTTGATTATTTAAGTTATTTTTATCTGTACCTTAAAAGTACATTACAATTTAAAAAAATTGTGGTGACACACACATAATACAAAATTTACCATTTTGGCCTTTTTTTCCACTTTTATTTATTTTTGCCATCTTAACCATTTTTTTTTTTTTTTTTTTGAGTCAGAGTCTCACTCTGTCACCCAGGCTGGAGGCACGCTCGTGGCCACCCCAGCATTGACCTGTTGGGCTCAGGCAATCCTTCTGCCTCAACCTTCCAAGTAGCCGGAACTACAAGTGTGCGCTACCATGCCCGGCTAATTTTTTGATTTATTGTAGAGATGAGGTCTCATCAAGTTGCCCAGACTGGTCTCGAACCCCTGGGCTCAGGCAGTCCTCTCACCTCAGCCTCCCAAAGTGCTGGGATTACAGGCTTGAGCTACCATACCTGGCCATTAACCATTGTTAAGTGTATAGTTCAGTAGTGTTAGGAATATTCACACTGTTGGCTGGGTAAGGTGACTCACACCTATAATCCTAGTACTTTGGGAGGCTTAGGGAAGAGGATTGTTTGAGTTTCTGATTTCAAGACCAGCCTCAGCAACGTAGTGAGACCTTGTCTCTACAAAAAAATAAAACAATTAGCCAGGCATAATTATGCGCTCCTGTAGTACCAGCTACTAGGGAGACTGAGCAGGAAGGATCTCCTGAGCCCAGAAGGTTAAGGCTGCAGTGAGCCATGATCATGCCACCAGATTCTGGGTGACAGAGTGAGATTCCAGTTCAAAAAAAAAAAGAAAAGAAAAGAAAAGAAAGAAAATACTATTCACACTGTTGTGCATTCAATCTCCAAACTTTTTAATCCTGCAAAATCAGAACTCTACACCATTAAACTACAACTCTCTAGATTTTAAGGGATGTTTTAAAGTTATGGACTATGCATAAATACATGTGAACCATAAGGAAAAAAAATCAAATGGTCTTTTATTGCCATTGCATCTACTGTCAGATCTTTGTGTCACAATTATTGCCTTGTGTGCTAGCAAGAATAATACTAATGGATCTGCACAGAAGAGGGGAACAGTATGAGACCTTGTCTCAGGAGCTTTTCAAGTTTTAATTTCCATATCTATAGGCTGGAAGTAAAAAGTTTAATCGAGCCAAACTCTTGAATGTGGGCTATCTAGAAGCTCTCAAGGAAAAAAATTGGAACTGCTTTATATTCCATGATGTGGACCTGGTGCCCGAGAACGACTTTAACCTTTACAAGTGTGCAGATCAGCCCAAGCATCTGGTGGTTGGCAGGAACAGCACTGGGTACAGGTAAGGTGGCCCTGCTGATGGGTGGCTGAGGTCGCGAAGCTTTTCTGTTGCTACCAAGGTTATGTGGAGCAAGCATCCAGAGTGTCTTAGGAAAAATGGTCCATGATATATTACTTAAAGTTCAAATGGGAATTAGAGAATATAATGAGGAAAACAATCCTATAACAGCTTTGGTAGAGAATCACAAAGACAAGAAGGAAAGATCAGGAGAGAGAATATAATCCAAGCATTGCAAATGGCGGCCAGCTTTACCCCCAACACCCTCATGGTAGGGCTTTTGCAAGCTTTCCCACACCGAGTAGAACTCAAGTAACTTAAGTGTCTTCCGTGATGTCTCCCTCCAGAAGGTAACAAGGTGATGTCCCTTAGATCACCTTTTAGGCCTCTGTTGTGACATCCCTTCCCAGACGGTAGCATCTTCCAAAAGTTTTTAGAAGAGGTGGGAGGGACGTATTCACTAAGTTGTCTGCTCAGGAGCCAGGACACCCAGGACAAGTGCCTTCCTCTCAAAGCCACTGTGGGGATTGCCACATATCATCATCTCTGACTTCATTCTCCCCATGCCATCACTCCCAAAGAGAGGCATAGCTGCTTTCTTTCTTTTTTTAAAAAAATTTTATTTTAAAGATGTGGGTTACCACTCAGGGTTAGGTATACAAATGTTCATTATGCAGGTACACTTGTTGATGAGGGGTGTCCCTTCCTCCCCTGGCAGTTTCCCTCAACTGCCAATTTCACCCCCCTCCTCTGGTAGTTTCCCACTGCTGCCAATCTCAATTTATAGTATTATGATCATTGTTCAGGCATAGCTGCTTTCAAGCCTTATTTTTTACCAGCTCCAATTCAAGCACAACCAAGGGGAAATAGCACCAAGAAAGTTTCCCTACAAACGAAACTTTATATTTCCTTATGTGTGTGCATACTTACCTGTCAGCTTCCGTCCAACCCTGAGCTCATATCTGTGATGCTTATTGTGCTAGGGAAGAGCACCTGCCCTCAGGGAACTCCCTGTTGGGTGTTGATGGGGGAGACAGGTAGCTGCACTGGAGTTGTGTTAACTTTGCATTTCTACAAATATAACTATAAGCACTTGGTGAGGTGGGGAGAAAGGGGCAACTGGAGAGAGGGAGAGGGAGGCAGAAGGAGAGAGAGAACTATAAAACTCTAATACAGGAGACTCCAGTGTATACTCTGAGTGTGAATGGAAACAGAATCTCTTGATTCTCACGTGGTCTGGGAATCCATGTTGCTCTTACTGTGTCGGTCTCTTACATTGGGCTGTTTAAGAGAATTCTTGGATACTATTATTTGTATGTGACTTTTGCCTCAGGTATTGGCTTTTTACCTGAGTAAAGCCAATTCCCTGTGTAAGCTGGAGGATAGTAACAGACACCTGGAATAAACTATGATGGGTGAGAGCACAGTGTCTTTAAGAAACACCTAGGGGGCCAGGCTCGGTGGCTCAGCCTATAATCCCAGCACTTTGGGAGGCTGAGTCGAGTGGATTGTCTGAACCTGTGGGTTCGGACCAGCCTGGGCAACTTGGCGAGACCTCTTCTCCACAATAAATCAAAAATTAGCCAGGCGTGGTAGTGTATGCCTATAGTTCCGGCTACTTGGAAGGCTGAGGCAGAAGGATCGTCTAAGTCCAGCAGGTTGATACTGGGGTGGCTGTGAGCGTGCCACTGCACTCCAGCCTGGGCGATGGAGTGAGACTCCAACTCAAAAAAAAAAAAAAAAGAAAGAAAAGAAACATCTAGGAAAGGGCTTAAACCTATGTCCCAGGGAAGGTGGCTTCTTGATCCTGTGCAATCAACAGGAACTTCTCAGAGGTTCTCAGACATGCCCGCAAACACGGTGCAGTCTTGAGGGAAATGCAAGTAGTTCACTGGTATTCTAGGGTGAATGTCTGGGATGAGAGGCAAGAGATGAGGCTGGCAGGGAGCAGATGACACAGGCCTTGTTTAGTCTAAGGAGTTTGGATTTGTTGTGGCAGGGGATAGCTGTTGACACATGGTTATAGCTGGGAAATGACAGGAGAAAGCTCAACTCAACCGGTCTTTAATGTATTGAATGGAGCAAGGAGGAAGGGGAGAAACTGAGGGGAAAGATGCCAAGTGCCTGAGTTAGGACGCGGCTGGTGGGGCCAGAGGGCAAGGAGAGCATCACAGGATTTGTCTGTTTTTTTTAATTTGAATTTTATTAGCTAGAGGTTTTGTTCTTCTGTTTTCTTTGAGTCACTTCTTCATTGAGGAAAGCAGCGTATGCTGACTGGGCACCTTGGCTTCTTTAGAAGCTTGTCACCATCTGTTCACTTATTATGTAAAACTGATAAGATATCACTATCTATATAACACAGAACACCTGTACCTCCGATGCTTACCATAAAACTTCTCATTACTCAGTTCTTTCTAGAAATCTGGCTACTCAGTTCATTTCTAGACAGTCACCCAGGCAAGGGAGTTGTTTCACACAGGATGTTTTAAGGACAGGGCCTTTTGTTAGGATTCTAGCTTTCATCTTTGTGTTAAGCTGGATCATAACGAAGTTGAGTTCTTAGGCATGCCTAACTGATTCTGACTTATACTTTGATGTTGTGGTTGTGATTTTGTCAGATGCTACTCACTCTAAGAAATAGCCCATGTATGAATACTGCTGGATTTTTTTTTTTTTGAATAGTAGTCTCACTCTGTCACTCAGGCTGGAGTGCTCTGGCACGCTCCCGGCCACTGCAGCCTTGACCTGATAAAGGCTCTGATGATCCTTCCACCTCAGCCTTCCAAGTAGCCAGAACTCCAGGCACGCGCTACCATGCCTGGCTAATTTTTTGATTTATTGTGGAGACGAGGTCTGGCCAAGTTGCCCAGGCTGGTGTTGAACCCACGGGCTTAGGCAGTCCACTCGCCTTGGCCTCCTGAAGTGCTGGAATTACAGGCTGAGCCACCAAGCCTGGCCCTGTCTTAATTTTATCTTTTGATTTAAATTTTTCACAAGTCCTTGTCATTTATATTTTTCTGTTTTATTGTATGTATCATGTAGACCAGCAGTTCCCAAACTCTTTGGCATCTGGGACCAGTTTTGTGGAAGAAAATTTTTCCATGGACTGGTGGCAGGGGGATGGTTTCAGAAGGATTCGAGTGCATTACATTTATTGTGTACTTTATTTCTATTGTTATTATTATATTGTCATAGATAATGAAATAATTATCATCATAATGCAGAATCAGTGGGAGTCCTGAATTATTTTCCTGCAACTAGACAATGTCCTCTGGGGTGACAGGAGACGGCGCTAGCATTACCACCTCAGCTCCACCTCAGATCAACAGGCATTTGATTCTCATAGAGAGCAAGCAACCTAGGACCCTCACATGCGCAGTTCATAATAGGATTCATGCTTCTGTAAGAATCTAATGCTGCCGCTGATCTGACAGGAGGCGGAGCTCAGGCAGTAATGCGAGCAGTGGGGGAGCTGCTGTAAATACAGAAACAGCTTTGCTCACTTGCTTGCTGGCTGCTGGCTTCCTACTGTGCAGCCCGATTCCTAACAGGTCATGGACTGGTGCTAGTCCGTGGCCCGAGGGCGGGGGACTCCTGATGTAGATGGCCTCATCTTTTGTGGCCCGGGAAACGTGTGTATAAGAAATGCAGGAGTTGGCCTCCTCCCGCTTTGCTACTCTGGGCAATATCCCTGTTGTGGTGGCCAATTCTGCTGCTGGCAGCTGAGTGGCTGCCCCCTGCTGGCAGCTGTGTGCCACTGCGCCACTGGGCTTAAGTCAGCCCACACTTCACTGTCACAACAGTTCCATGAGTGTGTTAAGTGCAAGAAATACTATCACTTTACACACACCCAGAGAGAAGAAGTTAAAGTAACTTGTCCCACGTGTCTCAAACTCTGATGAAGCCAGAAATAAATCTTGTTTGTCACTGCTGACGGGTCTGTGATAACGCTCTGTACCAGCCTGTGACAGATTTTACCTGCACAAATTCCTTGGGTACTTACCTCTATTATACAAGGACTCTAATGTTATTTTATGACTACATTTTCCCCATCCTTGGGCCTTTTGGCTCTTTAAAAATAAAATGGTTTCAGGACCAATGAAATATTTCTGCTTCTACAGATAAGATGATAAATCATAAGCAAAGATGAATAAGCCTGTAGACAGCTATCATCTGACAGGCAGCTGTGAAACCAAGTTTCTTAACCTCTCCAGCTGGACTGGTAGTCCTTCAGACACCCTGCTCTTCTCTCCTTCCTGCACTTTACCTTGCGGAATTCTGGCCACCAGGAGACCCCCCCCCCCATTTTTCTGCATATCT
>NW_007245859.1:78745-107856 GCF_000164805.1 Carlito syrichta | reverse complement strand
CAGGCTGGAGTGCAGTGGCAGGATCACAGCTCACTGCAGCCTCGACCTCCTGGGCTCAAGTAATCCTCCTTGCCTCAGCCTTCTGAGTAGTTGGGACTGCATGACTATGCCCAGATAATATTTTTATTTTTTGTAGAGACGAGGTCTCGCTGTGTTGCCCAGGCTAGTCTCGAATTCCTGGGTTCTAACAATCTTCCTTCTTCAGCCTTACAAAGTGCTGGGATTATAGAAGTGAGCCACCGCACCTAGCCAAGTAAATCTATTTCTATCATGGGTTACTTAGTCTGTATTCAGAACACAGAAACAAACTGCTGAACTACAGGTTAGCTTTTGAGATACCATCTGTTAGATGGCACGTATCTACGTGTTTATTGATCTTCCTTTTTTTGGTTTATCTTCCTATCTGGGAAGCCATAAATATTTAATTGGTCCTGGAATAGTTTGAACTGAAGTTAATTACAGTTAGATATCCTCCAGGTAGTCACATCTTTTTATTCAGTAACATCTAGCTACCTTCTTTTGTGTTTCTGAATTGCTACACTGTTACATTTAAGGGATATCCTTTTTTTTTTCTTTTTTAAGAGACGGAGTCTCGCTATGTTGGTTAGGCTGGTCTCGAATTCCTGGACTCAGCAATCCTTCCGCCTTGGCCTCCCAAAGTTCTGGGATTGTAAGCATGAGTCTCTGCTCCCAGTCAAGGGATATCTTTATTTTTCAGATTGTCTAATTTGGCCACTGATGATAAGAGCCCTCTGTAATGGGAGGTGCTCTCTGACTGTTACTTCCTGATCTTTTTCCTGATTGTTTTTTCTTTCCTCTTCTACTTGTGGGTATTTCCCACAGTTCCACAGAGCTTAAGCCCATGGTTCTACTTTATGTTCTCACTGAATGGGTTGTCTTTGGGTGATTTCTCTTCTTCCTGTGCCTTGAAGAACTACCTGTTGACAGTTTATTTTCAGAGTGTCTGTAGTCACTTGCCTCTCTTGTGAGCTTGGACCCTGTATCCTTTTGCCTATTGGCAAAGCCTCAGGTGTATCTCAGACTCAGCTTATCCAAAACATAATTTGCGGTCTTTCTTGCAAAACCTAATTATTGTTCTGTATACCCTGTTTTCATGAAAGGCATTAACCTCTGCCTAGTTGCCAGGCCAGAAACCTTAGCGGTGCTGAGGTATGCTGAGTTCCCTAGGAAACAGACTCTGAGATGGAGATTTGCATAACAAGTATGTACACACAGAGTATGTAGGAGTTTGCACACAGAATGTGTGCAGAAGTTTTTTCCTACTTTCCATTTCTCCCCTACAAGAGTAAAAGTTTTTTTTTGTTGTTTTTTTTTTTTAAGTATATTCATCAGGATACTTACTCCTGTCTGGATGTAGCCTCAGAATTGTTTTTAACTCAGTATCCTTGGCAGTATTACCATTCGTTAGACTAACACATGAGATGAAATCTGTCATCCAGGTCGAGTGGTGTGGTTCATACTTACAAGTATCCCTGTAGACTTCTACACACAAACATCACCAATCACAGTTGGGTGGCACCTTGCTTAGTGAGCATTTGTCTAGACAGAGGAAAGAAGGCAAGCCAGGGACGGCCAGGAGTGTTGAGAGATGAGTGTCAAGCAGGAGTGGATGGGTGAAAGTGCATGGTGTTCCAAGTGTTCCAGAAATGCCAGCCCTGAATCCAGAGCCCTCTGAAGTACCTGTGGAGAACAAAAGGTCTTGGTGCTACTAATATTCTTACCTTTTCTCTCCTCTCTTTTGCTCCAGGTTACGTTACAGCGGATATTTTGGGGGTGTTACTGCCCTAAGCAGAGAGCAATTTTTCAAGGTGAATGGATTCTCTAACAACTACTGGGGATGGGGAGGCGAAGACGATGACCTCAGACTCAGGTGAACATCAGAGAAAGGTCCCCTTCATGGGGCACTGCTATCAGTGGTCGCTCTGGAAATGTGCACTTATGTTTAGCTCTTACAGATGCCAGACTGGCAGGTCATGAGGCTGCAGATTTGGGCTCAGAGGGTGGCAGGGGGTGGAGGGAGGACAGGATGGCCCAACTTGTTCTTTGCTCGTGGCAGCTTACTCCTAGCCCAGGGGCATTTGAGGTCTAGAAGTGTTGGTGGAGGCCTCTTGGTCTTAGCAGTGGGAATCACTGACTGAGATGAGGTCCCACCAGTGAGTGAGAAGTCCTAGACTGCAGGGTCTTGGCAGCTCTGCAGTCTGGAAAAAGGCCTGCCATGAGCCCTCTGTTTTCTCTCAGATCCCAGGGGGTCCTGGCACAGTTCCCAGCGTCCAGAGTAGGGATGGCCAACAGCCTCTGGGGAGCTGCACACACTTGAGCAGGCAAAGGTGTCCTCTCTTTCTGCACTGGTCGGCCTTGCACACTGTGGGGACAGCTGGTGGCCTGACCCTAGGCCTAATTCTGGGCTGTTGGCATTATTCTCAGACTTTCTTGGACTGCTTTCTGTTCTGGGGGGCTCAAAGGGAATAAGTCTGATTGCTTCTGTCAGCTTCTTCTCCCTGAACTTGGGTTTTGTGGCTGGAGAGTTATAGTTATACCTGCCTCTCAGAAATAAGCCATTCTTCAAGAGCCTAGGGTCAGTGTCTTCCGACGTGTCATCACAGGGCCTTTCTGGCTGTCAGGAGACCCCCTTCCCTCCTCCGGCTGTTGCCTCTTGGAAAGGACATTTCTAAACTAGGGTTTTGAATGAATAGATGTGTGACTGTCAGAAATCCATTGCTTCAGTGTAAAGAACCCAAGGGCTCCGTGCTGGTCTTGTTCCCTTGTCTAGACGGAGCTGCTCAGGAGTGTTTCTAGCAGGAGGGAATGGATTTTCCTGACTCAGGGCTCCACAGAAATGGCCATAGTGATGGCCAGTAGCTCTTCACGGCCCCCTTCACCAGTAGCCTGTGTGGCCATGGCTTAGGAACTGGCCATAGGGTACCCCCTAGGTACCTAGGGTTCAGGGCAAGAATAGCAAAGACTAGTTGTAAACAGTCTTCGTCATGTTCCCCAAATCTACTTCACTGCTCAGCTAGGCTGATGAGCTGAATTTTGCACTGATCACATATCTCACTGTCTTTTGTTATGGCTACCTCTCAGCTTCAAAGTAGAGGGCAGCCACAGGCTTTGCTTTCATTTGATAAGAATATCATGGCCTTCATGGCTCTCAGTGAATATGATGTATAAACCAAAATGACTTGAACATAAAAGTTAAAAGTTGGTTGAGATTTATTACTAAGTGCTTATTTACTTACCGGTACAACAGACACCACCTTTCTTTGCACTTAAATAATGCATTACAGATTGTGACGCATGTTCCATGCAGATTATGTCATTTGAGTCTTCATATTACCTCCATATCACCATTGCCATTTTGCAGATAAGGGAACTGAGACCTGGACTAGTGAACTGACTTACTGAGGTTGTAAACAACAGAGGCTAGATTCGAACCTAGGCTTGTGGCTTTAAAGCTTGTGACCTTAAAACAATTATTACTTTTTTGTTAAAAGAAGGCATCTCTGAGTAAATTAGGGATCCTGAGAGACTTGATTTTTCTATTCTTTAGGTTATTTAAAATTAACAATTTTGTCAGGTGCAGTGGCTCATGCTTGCAATCTCAGCACTTTGGGAGGCTGAGGTGGGAAGATTGCTTGAGTCTAGGAGTTTGAGACCAGCCTGGGCAACATAGTAAGACCTCATTTCTACAAAAAATTAAAAAAAAAATTAGCCAGGAATGGTGGTAGGCATCAGTAGTCCCAACTACTTGGGGGGCTGAAGTGGAAGGAATGCCTGAGCCCAGGAGGTCAAGGCTATGGTGAGACTTGATTGTGCCTCTGAACTCCAGCCTAGATGACAGAATGAGAACTTACTAAAAAAAAAAAATTATCAGTTTTCTTTTGAAAATGACTAACTTTAAATTGACGTATCTCCTTTGTATCCTAGTGGTAAATGTTAAATGTGAACCTTTTATGGAACTTTTTGTGGAGGCTTAAATGTGAACCTTTTACTGCCTGAGGTCCCACCATTATAAGAAGCCTGAAATTTTAGTTTTTCTTCTCTTTTTTAATACCCAAATAACCAAGCTATGTGTGACATTGTATGTGTGTACATTTTTGTAAGCGATTCTTTTTAAGCTCCTAGTAGTAGATGAATAGATTTTAAAAAAAATCTCCTTCATTATTCTTCTAGAGTTGAACTCCATAAAATGAAAATATCCCGGCCAAAGCCTGAAGTGGGTAAATATACAATGATCTTCCACACCAGAGACAGAGGCAATGAGGTGAATCTAGAACGGTAAGTCCTGGACTCGTGTGCCTGGCCAGCTACCCACCTGGTCTTCTGTCAGTGAGGACTAGGCTGAATTCAATTGGATACATTAGTTCATTTTCTTAAGACATTTTAATTAAGGAGATTTTCAAAAAGGTACTGCCCCGTTACTTCAATAGTTATCAACTCGTGGCCTGTCTTCCTTCCCTCTATTTTCTCCTCCCCTACTGGATTATTTAGAAACAAATCACAGATTTCATGTGTAAATACTTCAGTGTATATTCTCAAAATATAAGAGGTTTTAAAAAGGAACCGCAATACTATTCTCATACCTAAAAAATTAGCAATACCTCAGTGTAATCAAATGTCCAGTCCATGTTCAGATTTTCTTGATCTCATACATGTTTTATTTTTTTAAGTTGCTTTGTTTAGATCAGTATCTAAATAAGGTCCACATTGCTTCCCCCCCACTTTTTCCCCTTGCAATTTATGTGTTAACTAGGCCATTTGTTCAATAGAATGTCTTGCATTATAGAGTTTGCCAATTGCATCTTGGTGTTATAACTTAATGTGTTCCATTGACCTCCATATTTTCTTGTA
Source organism: Carlito syrichta (assembly GCF_000164805.1). Lineage (NCBI taxonomy): Eukaryota > Metazoa > Chordata > Mammalia > Primates > Tarsiidae > Carlito > Carlito syrichta. The sequence goes on along the minus strand of NW_007245859.1, from coordinate 102,987 downwards.
AACCAGGAGTTAGATTTCTCTACATTTCTGGAGACTGGATTAGATTCTGGATGCTATTTTTGGGCAAGAACGCGTCATCAGTGGTGCTATACCTCCTTTTGTGTCACAACAGGAGTATGTAATGTCTGGCTGTGTCTTTTTGTGATGTCAGGATTGATCTGTGAGTTCAGGTATCATCATCCTGACCCATTTATTGTAAGATTCCCTGCCAGTGGTTCACCTGATGACTTTAGCAGCCATTGATACGTGATTCCTAAATTCATTATTTAATTAGGGGTTACAAAATCATAATTTTTTTTTTTTGAGTTGAAGTCTCACTCTTGCCCAGGCTGGAGTGCAGTGGCATGCTCACGGCCAACCCAGCCTCGACCTGCTGGGCTTAGGTGATCTTTCCTCCTCAGTCTTCCAAGTAGCTGGAAGAACAGGTGTGTACTACCACATCCAGCTAATTTTTTGATTTATTGTAGTACAAGGTCTCACCAAGTTGACTAGGCTGGTCTCGAACCCCTGGACTCAGGTAATCCTAGTGCCTCGGCCTCCCAAAGTGCTGGGATTACAGGTTTGAGCCACTGAGCCCGGCCAAAAATCATAATATTTTAATTCTGTCCTTCTTTCTGCATTTATTTTATTTTTTCTACAAAGAAAGACTTGCCTTCATTTATTTGAATACTCCAGGGTATACTTTTTATAGGAAAGACAGAATGAAGGGAAAGAATCAAGCACAAGGTCTTACTATGTTGCCCAGGCTGGTCTTGAATTCCTGGGCTCAAATAGTCCTCAAGCTTCAGCTCCCAAAGTGCTGGGATGATAGGCATGAGCCGCCAGGCCTGGCCCCCAGCATCCTTTAGGGTGTGGTTAGTATACTTTTATTTATTTATTTATTTAGAGTTGGGGTTTCACTCTGTTGTCCAGGCTGGAGTGCAGTGGCATGCTCATGGCCACTGCAGTCTCAACCTGCTGGACTCAGCCGATCCTTTTGTCTTAGCTTTCCAAGTAGCTGGAACCACAGGCATGCGCCAGCATACCTGGCTAATTTTCTTGATAAATTGTAGAGATGAGGTCTCACCAAGTTTCCCAGGCTGGTCTCAAACTCCTGGGCTCAGGAAATCCTCTCGCCTCGGCCTCCCAGAGTGCTGGGGTTATAGGCGTGAACCACTGCATTCAACTGGTATACTTTTAAATACTCAAATTGTCTTACTCTTTGACCAATGAGATATTCAAACTGGGTCTTGAATCCCCTTAGGGTAACCACAGTAGTCTTTCAGAGTGTCTTTCCCTGTGCACTGGTGTGACAAGATGTTCTAGGCCCATCTGGTACTTTTAGGCTTATTTTACACTTTTCCTGTCTTAGGAATTGGCCTATTTAGCAGATAAGCCAGCTCTTTATGAGACCCTGATTGAAAGATGTATGTTTCTGGCCAGGCTTGGTGACTCAGCCTGTAATCCTAGCACTTTGGGAGGTTGAGGTGAGTGGATTTTCTGAGCTCGTGGGTTCGAGACCAGCCCGGGCAACTTGGCGAGACCTTGTCTCTACAGTACATCAGAAAAATTACCTGGGCATGGTAGCACGCATCTGTAGTACCGGCTACTTGGAAGGCTGCGGTGGAAAGATCGCCAGCACCCAGCAGGTCAATGCTGGGGTGGCCATGAGTGTGCTACTGCACTCTAGTATGGGTGACAGAGTGAGACTCCAACTCAAAGAAAGAAAGAAAGAAAGAAAAATGTATATTTCTTTGTTCTGATTTTTCCCCTAAATTTTTGAACAGAATTAAGGGACTTTTTAGCCCTTTTATTAGAATTTACATTTTATTTATTTATTTTGAGTTGGGGTCTCACTTTGTCACTCAGGCTGGAGTGCAGTGGCACGCTCACAGCCACCGCAGCGTCAACCTGCTAGGTTCTAGCCATCCTTCTGAATGGCACGATCATGGCTCACCATGCCTCAAATTCCTGGGCTTTGATGATCCTTCTGCCTCAACCTTCCAAGTAGCTGGGACTACAGGTATGCACCACCATACCCAGCTAATTTAAAAATAGGTGTTTTTTTTTGTAGAGACAAGGTCTCACTATGTTGCCCAGGCTTGAACTCGTGAGCTCAAGCAATCCTCCCATCTTGGCCTCCCAAAGTTCATACGTTCTACATTATTTTGGAGACCCTTATGCTAGTTAGGTACTCCCTCTGCCTACAGACATAGCATTTCCCCAGCAACACTGAAGGATTTGGAGAACCCCTATAGCTCATCTAATGATCTGCTAGCAGCAGATGACATATGCTGCTGTATCAGTGTTTCTTGTACATCCTTCTTCTTCTTTTTTTTTTTTTTTGAGTTAGAGTTTCACTCTGTTGCCCAGGCTGACGTGCAGTGGCATGCTCACGGCCACCGCAGCCTTGACCTGCTGGGCTCAGGTGATCCTTTGTCTCAGCCTTTCGATCCTTCTATCCTATATACTGGGGCTCACTGAGTGAGGTGACTTTTTTCATCCTTGATACTCAAGATCTCAGGTGGGGTCTGACACACATGAATACATGGCTATCATTGGTGTCGGTGACCTTCAGTGGGAAAAACAAATTCTTTTCAGAGTGTCTTTCAGGTACAGTAATTTACAAAAACACTTCTGCCAGGTTTCTGGGCAAGGCAAAGAGCAATGGAGCCATAATGTTAAATTCTTGTCTTATTGTTCATATTTGTTCTTTTAATCTTTAGGATGAAGCTCTTACATCAAGTGTCACGAGTCTGGAGAACAGATGGGTTAAGTAGTTGTTCTTATAAATTACTGTCTGTGGAATACAATCCTTTATATATCAACATCACAGTGGATTTCTGGTCTGGTGCCTGACCCTTGATCTTTTGGTGACACATGGAAGGACTGATTATTTCATTGCAATAATCTTGGCCTAGAGACATTCCCTAGTAGCACACATTAAGAACCTGTTACAGCCAATAGTTGGGCTGAATTTTTCCTTTTTGTATTTTCTTAGCAGAGCTCCTATTGATATGGAATGTCAAACAGTCGTAACAAGGTAGCTTTCTTAGTTGTTTTGATGATGAGGGTTAAATACTATAATATGGACGCTTGAAGGACTAAACATACAAGGACCACTCAAAGGCGATGATGACAGCTGCTTGAGAACTCTGGTCAAAGGAGATTTATTTAAGTTCGAAGTAATGCATTATGGGGTAAAAGGCCACTGGAAATAAAGTTGCTGAAGATCTCAGAGAACCAGAATTATTCTCCTCCAAGGTACGATGTATTTCTGTTACTCACTTATCCTGCATGGTCACCTGTGAAGCAATGGGTCCCAGGTGAGGAGAAGGCCACAGAAGAGGGGAGACAAACTGAAGAAGGGAGATGCAGCAAGCTTAGGAATGAAGAAGTGACAGGAGGGCAGAGTGTTGGACGAAGAGGTGGCTGCAGCTGTGCTGGTGACGGCTGTGGATTCTCTGCAGAGGATGCGCCTGCCCAGATAAGGCCTTCTAGGACTAGCCCAGCAGAGAACACTTTATCTACTAGTTTTTACAGAATTTTTGTAAAATGATTTTGTACCTGTAGGGTATGAACTAGCAGTTTACAAATTATATATTAACTAATACTACATCTATAAAGTACCTCTGTAATAAAATATGAAAAAGCTTTGGATGTTCCATCTTGTTTTTTATTTGTTGTTGTCATTGGAGGCCTACACATATTCATTTCAGTATCTGCAATTCTAAGCAGCTTAAAAATGGAGCAAATGGGCCGGGCACGGTGGCTCACACCTGTAATCCCAGCTTGTTGGGAGGTGGAGGCAAGAGAATTGCCTGAACCCAGGAGTTCGTGACCAATCTGGGCAACTTGGCAAGACCATGTCTCTATAAAAAATTTAGCTGGGAGTAGTGGCATGCATCTGTAGTCCCAGCTAATTGGGAGGCTGAAGTAGAAGGATTGCCTGAGCCCAGCAGGTTGAGGCTGCAGTGGCCGGGAGCGTGCCACTGCACTCCAGTCTAGGCAACAGAGTGAGACTTTAACTCAAAAAACCAAACCAAAACCAAACCAAAACAACAACAAAAAAAACCCACACAGAGAACAATTGAAACAAAACCACAATCTGCCCTCCCTCCTTTCCTCCCCACCTCCTTCCTTCCTCTCTTTTTTTTTAAAAAAGCATAAAAAAAAGGAAAGAAACCCCTCCACTTTCTCTCTCTCATCCTTCTGTCCTCTCCCCTGTTCCTCTTGTGCATGACCTCCTTGTACAGCTGCTCCAGTCTTGTGGTGGGCACCTCTGTGTCTCATTCTCTGGGCCTCTCCAAGTCTTGTTCTCTTTATCCTCTTGTCCCTTCTCCTTTTCTTTTCTTTCTTTCTTTTTTTTTGTTTTTTTTGAGTTGGAGTCTCACTCTTTCACCCAGACTGGAGTGCAGTGGCCGCTCCCGGCCACCGCAGCCTCCACCTGCTGGGCTCCGGCGATCCTTATGCCTCAGCCTTCCACGTAGCTGGAACTACAGGCACGTGCTACCACACTCGGCTAATGTTTTGATTTATTGTAGAGATGAGGTCTCACCAAGTTGCCCAGGCGGGTCATGAACCCATGGGCTCAGGCAGTCCACTCACCTCAGCCTTCCAAGGCCCCTTCTCCTTTTCTGTAATCCATAGTGGGAATAGCAGGGCTGGTCTCAGGGGCACACCTGGTTGGTGATGGACTAGTAAGGGGTTGAGGTGGCTTTTGGGAGCAAAGGCTTGGGAAGCCTCTTATTTGGGAGGATGGTGAGGCCATGGTAGTGATTTGGGCAGTGGCAGTGATTTGAAAGTGAAGCCACCAGCACTGCTGTGCTTCCTGGGGGAGGAGGGCATGGCATGGGGGAAGAATCTAAGAAAGGTAACAGAAGGTAGATACTGGATCAGAACAGCAATGAGAATATATATATTTTGCTTAGATAAATGGACACATAAATAATGTAGACATGGATGTTCTTAAGTAAGTATTATGCTTGTTTTGCAAGTCCCAAGGGCTCTCCATCGTCATTATTGTGTGACACCTTAACTGTTAAACTTTAACATGAGTCAGTGCCGGCAGGTAAGTAAAATATCTAATCCTTCCCAAGCAGGGAGAGGAAATAGGAGGGTTTGAACCTACCAAGAAAAATAGGAAGAGTCACCACCTAAGGGGAGAAGGAGAGTTTGAAAGGAAAATATATTTTATTCATGTGAAAGGTTTACCTAGGGCTAGCCTGGTTTACTTTTCACTCAGTGCAAGAAGTAAAAGTTGTGGTTTTTTTTCTTTCTTTCTTTAGCAAAGAAATACCCCAGGATTTTCATGTTTTTGACCCAGACCACATGAAGGAGCTTCATTCTTGGAATATTTGCCAATAGGGCTGTAGTGTTCTGAGTAAGCCTCCCATGTGCTTTCTCCTCTATTTTTCTGCAGAACACTTCTCAGATTTCTGTCCCAATTTTAAAAATTATGAATATGTTAACAGATGATAATTATGAGGCTGTGGATCCCTCCCTGATCATGGTTGGGGAGAGTATTGGAAGAGGATAGTGTGTGTGCAAGGAACTGAGGGATCCATTTTTTGTTGTTGTTGTTGAGTTGGAGTCTCACTCTGTCACCCAGACTGGAGTGCGGTGGCCGCTCCCGGCCACCGCAGCCTCGACCCGCTGAGCTCTGGCGATCCTTCCGCCTCAGCCTTTCAAGTAGCCGGCATTACAGGCATGTGCTACAACGCTCGGCTGATTTTTTTATTTTTTTATTGTAGAGATGAGGTCTCGCTGCCCAGGTGGGTCTTGAACCCATGGGCTCAGGCAATCCACTCACCTCAGCCTCCCAAAAGCGCGGGATTACAGGCTGAGCCACCGAGCCCAGCTGAGGGATCCATATTTGAGGATCGGGAAATGGTAATATAGCTAACACCATGTGGAAACTCCTTGTGTTTTTTTCAGCAATTTAATAAGGCATCTACATTTTCTTAAATGTTGGGAACCACTGAACTATGCCTTTTTCTTTTCCTAAGATCATTCTTTCAACGAAGATAATGTACTAATCATTTAACTGACTTATGAAAATTCTTGAAGTGGAAGATACTTTAAAAAAAAAAACTTTAATGCCACTATTGTGGTACTTGCCCCGCACTGAGGGGGTCAAAATCTGGTGACCGGCTAGAGGAGATGGGTGGGGGATACATGGCTGCCTGCCCACTCATTGTTACCTTCCTCCCTGCTCTTACCTCCCCATGGGCCGGGGAGTTTGACTTCAAAGGAACCGAGCTTCCCCCAGTTTCTGCCTTGTGCGTTTTTTTCATAGTCAATTGCCACAAAGAGGCCACACGTTTCGAATATTGTAGAGACAGTTAGCTATCCTACAAGGATTATATGGAGGAAGACTATTTGGATATCACAACTACTTAACACAAAGAGTGTGCTGCTTTAAAGTTTTTACTGATTTTCTTCTCACCTATACTAGTGTTTATTTTTATAGTACTTTAAACGTACTATTTGGACATCACAACTACCTGACATAAAGAGTGTGCTACTTTAGAGTTTTAAATGATTTTTTTCCTCACCTATACTAGCCTTTATTTTTATGGGACTTTACAGTTACTGTGTGGACATCACAGCTACCTAAACACAAAGAGTGTGCTACTTTGAAGTTTTTATTGTTTTTTTCTCACCTATACAAGTGTTCATTTTTATAGCACTCTATAGTTTGTGTTTGTTTTTTTTTTTAACATACTTTATGGATGCTGCTGATTTCTGAGATAAGAGGGTGAATGAGGATGTGAAGGTCCCCAGTAGGCAGGTACTTGCCAGAAATCCTACAGCGAAGTAAATGGCAGAGTGAGGGCCAATCTCAGACCTTCTGGCTGAAAGGCCATTACAACGCATTGCCTTCATCTGGACTTGCTCTCTTTTAAAAAAAAAAATTTGTAGGGACAGAGTTGTAGGGGATGTCCTTATTGCGTTTCCCAGGCCAGTCTTGAACTTCTGAGCTCAAGCAAATTTCCTGCCTCGGCCTCTCAAAGCACTGGGATTACAGGTGTGAGCCACTGCGCCTGGCCTACTCTCATTCTTTGAAGTAGTTTTCCTTACTCTCTATCCTTGTTCTAACTCCTACAAAGGTTTGATATCATCTGGATTCTAAAAAGTACATTTCTGTTCTCATCTGGTCTCTTTGAACGTTTTCCAGACTCTCTCCCTAGTTTTTCTGACCTTATCCTTCTCACTTCCCCTCAGACTTCCATCAGATAGAGTTCCTGGGAGCTCCAAAATGCTCTGTGAATGGACTGGAAAGAGATAAAAGACATTTTTTTCCAGACTAGAAACCTTATTCTATACTGATACAGTCTCTGTCAAAAGCCATTAACATGGCCTGCAAGATGGAGGATATTCAAGTTCATTTCATAGGTACTTTTTCACCAAGCACCTTAAAAAACCCAGTCTATTGCTGGACATGGTGGCTTACACCTGTAATCCTAGCACTTTGGGAGGTGGGAGTGAGAGGATTGCCTGAGCCCAGGGGTTCGAGACCAGTCTGGGCAACTTGGTGAGACCTCATCTTTACAATAAATAAATAAATTAGCCAGGCGTGGTGGCATTTGCCTGTGGTTCCAGCTAATTGGAAGGCTGAGGTAGAAAGATTGCCTGAGCCCAGCAGATTGAGGCTGCAGTGGCCATGAGCGTGCCATTGCACTCCAGCCTGGGTGACAGAGTGAGACTCTGACTCAAAACCAACTATTCCTTAATACCTTAGATATTTTAAGCTATTGCTATTTTTAGTATATCGATAACCATCTTATACCTGCTGAGAGGGCCTGATCTTTCTCAAAAGTACACACAAGGGAGTGGCTAAAAGCCCCAACTCCAGGGAGCACACCTGTACAGGCAAATGCACCATTGTTACATTGGCAATTGTTGAGAATTCAAATAAACATTGAAACTTGTATGTTTGTGTGCGTGTGTGTGTGTGTGTGTGTGTGTGTATGTGAGAGAGAGAGAGAGAGATTTTGGGGCTGGGAGGAGAGGTTGGTGAAGGATGGGGCATAATACTAATTGAATGCTTACTTTGTATCAGTTTCCCTGTGTTTTTTTGTTTTTTTTGAGTCAGATTCTCTGTCATCCAGGCTGGAGTACAATAGCATGATCACGGCTCACTGCATGAGTAGCTGGGACTATAGGCACGTACCACCATGTCTGGCTATTTTTTATTATTATTGTAGAGACATAGCAGTCTTCTTGCAGTGTTGCTCAGGTTGGTCTTGAACTCCTCCCCTCAAGTAATCCTTCCTCCTTAGTTTCCCAAAGTGCAGGGTGAGGCACTGCACCCAGCTCCCTGTGGGTTTTTTTTTTTTTTTTGAGTTGGATTCTCACTCTGTTTCCCATGCTGGAGTGCAGTGGCACACTCATGGTCACCCCAACTCCAACCTGCTGGACTCAGGCAATCCTTCTGCCTCAGCCTTCCAAGTAGCTGGAACTACAGGCACGCTCTACCACGCCTCGGCCTCTCAAAGTGCTAGGATTACAGGCTGAGCCACCAAGCCCAGCTCCCCTGTGGTTTTTAATTTTAACTTTCTAATAGCCATGTAGGGTGTGTGTGTGTGTGTGTGTGTGTGTAAAGAGAAAAGAGATTTAAGTTGAATAACTTCCCAAAGTTGGTAAGATAAGGATAAAAGTTTTAAAATTCAGCTCTCCCTTTACTCCAATATTGTGTTTCTTCTCTCCCCCCAGAAAATTACAATGTCAGGGGATTAGGAGACTTCTGTGTGTGGGCAGTGAGGGCAGAGATCTAATTTTGTGGCTAGGATTCTAGAAATAATACAGAGAACTTGAGAGGTATCCATTAAAATTCCTTATCTTGATGACTCTAGTACTTTCTTCCACTATTGAGTAGGAGTTTCACTGAAAAGCTATTACTTACAGCTATTGTTTGATGGTCAGTAAATTTAGACCGGTATACTCAGTCATTAAGCTTTGGCAATAAACTGAGGCAACATGGTATTAGTTGGTGTGTTCCTAGGGATTATGGGTCAAGCAGAGTTCTCTGGACCAGATTTATGGTGTAACTTCCTGTTTGGTGTCTCCTTTAGGCTGATGCATACTTTACATCACTTGACATATATCTTATCGAATCCTCCCAGTCCTCTGGAGGATAGATCTGTTTTTCTAAAGCAGGCTCTAAGAAGCTGAGTGACTTGTCAGAAAGCTAGGATTTGAGCCAGGTGTGGTGGCTCATGCCTGTAATCCCAGCACTTTGGAAGGCTGAGGTGAGAGGATTGCTTGAGTCCAGGGGTTTAAGACTAGCCTAGGCAACGTAATGAGACCTCATCTCTACAATAAATTTTTAAAAAATTAGCTGGGCATGGTGGTGTGCGCCTGTGGTTCCAGTTACTTGGAAGGTTGAGGTGAAAGTATCACCTGAGCCCAGCAGGCCGAGGCTGTGGTGGCCGTGAGCGTGCCACTGCACTCCAACCTGGGCGACAGAGTGAGACTCCTACTCAAAAACAAAAGAAAACAAAACAAAGATTCATAAAAACAGAAGGTGAGGATTTGGAACCAAGTGTTTGACTCCAAATTTTATGTTCTTAACCACTTTGTGAATGCAGATAAATACGTAACCAATTTGTAGAGGAAATAAGGATGGGTAGAGTCATTTTGGGAGTATCAATGCCCTTCCGTCAAAAACCCCCAGGGACACATCTGCAGATAAATAAATTTGGTCAGATGTTGATCAAAGGGATACAAAATTTCAGTTAAACAGGATTATTCCTCCTGATCAAGAGATCTATTGTGAAAAAATATTGGGATTATGACTCGCTGCAGTGAGTGAGAGCACACCATGGGGTGAGGTGACTCAGTAGAAAGGGGTTAGAAATAACTATTATGGCGTTTGGGCTTTGGTGGGTCCTTTGGAGAGGACAGGGCAAGCCCATGGTTGCATATCTCAGTAAGTTTCATTTATAGGAAGAGAGACTAGCAGAAGAATAATGCAGTAATTGGTAAGAAGTAGCAGTCACTCATTTTAGTCAAGAAAGCAGGTGCTTGATATTTTGCAGGTGCTTAGACAAAATTATGCAGTGGCTTTGGTTTGCCTCATTTTACCATGGTCTCAGAATGACCTCATCTAGGATGGATGCTCTGTTAAATTGTTTATGTCAGCCGGGCTCGGTGGCTCAGCCTGTAATCCCGCGCCTTTGGGAGGCTGAGGTGAGTGGATTGCCTGAGCCCGCGGGTTCGAGACCCACCTGGGCAGTGAGACCTCATCTCTTACAGTAAATCAAAAAATCACCTGGGTGTGGTAGCGCGTGCCTGTAATTCCGGCTACTTGGAAGGCTGAGGTGGAAGGATCACTGGAGCCCGGCAGCCACTGCACTGCAGTCTGGGCGACAGAGTGAGACTCCAACTCAAAAAAAAAAAAAATTGTATATGTCTAACAGGAGAATAGCTGAGCCTAATTTTGAGTGCCAGGCCAGCTTCTGAATGCCAGGGCTACTCTGTTGTTCTTTCTCAAGAGGAATTCAGGTAGAGACCACTAGAAAGTAGGGCCTGACAGCACTATTCCCGTAACCCTAGGATTTGGCTGTTTGTGTCCTAATGATGCAAGGTGGGGGTGTGGGCTGGGAGTAGGGTGGCTGGAAGGAGGTCTGGTAGCTATGTGTTTCTCAACAAGGCTGCCTTTCTCCATGAGGTTTTTGGATCTTCTCATTGGATGAGGCCTCTTGAGCCTCATGATAATGCACAAAAGCAAACTCAATAGCCTACAACTAGTCTCCTCTGGGGTCCTTCTTTGATTGAGTCTCACAGGAGCTGAGAAGTATCTGGGTGAGGTGAAGCAGGGAAGAGAAATACTAGACACAGAAGGAGAAAGGAAATTGTTCTGTCAATAGAAACGAGAAACAATTTGGGAGACGGAGGTGAGAGGATTGCCTGAGCCCACAGGTTCGAGAATAACCTGGGCAACTTGGCGAGCTCTCATCTCTACAATAAATCAAAAAATTAGTCAATTGTGGTCGCACGTGCCTGTAGTTCCAGTTACTTGGAAGGCTGAGGCGGAAGGATCGCCTGAGCTGAGCAGGTCGATGGTGGGGTGGCTATGAGCGTGCCACTGCACTTCAGCCTGGGCGATGGAGTGAGACTCCAACTCAAAAAAAAAAAAAAAAAAAAAAAAAGAAAGAAATGAGAAACCAGCTCAGTTTCTAACTCCTCATCCATAGCTCAGCTTGTAAATCAGATTGGTGGGGGTAGGAGTGTGAGTGTGAGGTTGAGAGGAGATTAGACTTTCAAGTTCATATGACTATTATTCTTTCTTTTCCCTATGGGTAGCCGGAAAGTATCTGATCTGCTGCTTAAGATAGAAGCAGTTCCTGTTTATTCCAGCTGATGTAGGAAAAAAAAAAGTTACAGGGATGAAAAATGGGAGCAGTGAACTTTCTAGCATTACATGTAACAGCCTGCCAAGCAGCAATCTGGGGAGGGAAATGGCCAACCTCAAGAGTGGGATGACCCTTCGGTGTTGCAATCAAGTGAAACTTACCCCAGAGTTAGCCTGACACATTTTTGGTGTTAGGTTAGTCATTGCTCTTTGCCCAACTGATAAGCAGGCTAATTTTGGAGAAGAGGGAAGTTTCACAAGATGGTTTTGTCTGGGCCTGTCTTAAGCCCAGCAACCTGCCAGCTGCCCGGAGCCAAGCTGTACAGCTCTCCTACACCTTTCCTGGTCTGAAGGGGCTGGGCCTGGGCCCTCCTGAATGGTGGCCGGGGGCTGGGGCTTGCAATGAGCCCCGCTTCCAGTCCTAGGAATCGGAAGCAAAAGGGGGAAGGCTGGGCCTCTAGGGAAGGTGGAGGGGAATGGAAGCAGGAACCGGGAAGAGCAGAAGATGCCCTGAGGTTCAACTGAAGGCCTTTGTAGCAGTAAGCACAGAAGTCCTGAATGGCCAGACTCTCCTGTAGGGAGGTCCTCAGGCCTCAGTTCTGTCTCAGCTGAAAGGTGTGTCTTCCTCAAGTGTTGGGCCTGGACATAGTGGCTGCCTGGGTTCAGGCCTTGTTTGGTTTTGGGAGAAGCAGAGTCTGTCCCCATCTGTAGTGAACTTACACCTTCTATGAAGGAGTCTGAGGCTCCGGGTAAGAAGCTAACTGGAGAGGGGCAGGGAGCAGTGGCTAACGGAAGGCCCTTCTCTTCTTGACAGGAAGGTCAGGGGATAAGATTTAGAGGGCAGCAGATAGGCTGTCACAATAACTCCTTCCTGCTCTCACTGCCACTCTGGGATCCACCAGCTAGAGATCAGTTTCTGTTGTCAAGGAAAAATCTGTCGAGATTAAGAGAGTGGAGACTAAATATCACTCACCCTTTAGTATGAATTAGTTTCCAAAAAAGGTTTTTCCTTGACCTAGTTGAGTTTCAATCATAAGAAGAATTTTGTATGTAGAGAGAATTTTGGAGCATGAAGCCCTGCAAGGAATGGCAGGAGTGGGTTTGCAGCAGGAACTGCTCAGCAGATGGAAAGTACAAGAGCACTGGAAAGCCTAGTGAGTGGTGGGAGCAGAAGGAACCAGAACACACATGAGCGAGTGTGGAGAGGGAGATCTGAGAGCGACCATTTAAAAGCTTTGCCCAGAGTAAGTGGCTTCCCTCTCCTCTTCTGAAGGACCAGAGAGAGAACCTTCTCAGCCAAGTGTCATTTATCTTGACATCCCAAGATCCTTCTCCTGGAGAAACAAGGTGAGGCAGGGGAGGGATGAGCTGGCTGTGCCACCAGGAAATGAACATTTGGCCCCCTGTTCTGGGAATCAGGGATCCAGCTCTTGCTCCAGGCTTACCACTGGATATACCTGGATGTGTGCCCTTCACTCCTCCTGTACCCCTCCCCTGCCTCAGTGCTCAGCCTAACTTACAGAAATCTGGTTGGGTCATGGGATAGGGGTGCTCTCTGTGTCTGAGTCGGCTGGGAGTAAGACCCCCAATGACAGGTATGTTTTCTTCATAAAAGACACAGTCAAGAGATATTTCCATTGCTTCCAAGTGCAGGAAGAAAAAAATGCTGGGGTTAAGAGTAGCAGGAACTAAAAGCAAAGTGAACACTGAAGTTACAGCTATTTAACTGTATAGCAAGGTGAGCTCATATCCAGTAGGAAACCACATCCTGGGTATATAGTTTCCATCTCCTTCACTTTAATTCCCATAAATTAAGCTCTTCCGTTGGAAAACCCATTTTGTTAGACTCATATATGATGACCAGTTATGACACTGATAAAAATGAAAGAAAGTGAACAGATTTTAAAGCCTCCTTTATTTATAAGACTAGATAAACAAATGTTGAGTTATTAGAACTTCCTTCAGGATCACAAACGGAAACATAGTTCAGAAGAGAAATATTTTGACAGCAAACAAGAATCCCTAAATCACCTCATTCTATTGTCTGGCTTGCTTCTCTCCTATTTGAAAGGTGTTTCAAGTTGAGGTCATTGAGGGCAAAGACTGAATAAACAGACTCCATCTTTGTTCCCAAAAGTCCTCATCATTTTAATTAATTGAGAATTGGGCTACTAAACACATATCACTCTGCAAGATATGAGAGGAAATTTGAACCATAGTTAACTCAAGATGGAGGATTACTCTGGAGAATAAAAAGATCTGATGGTGGTATCAAAAGAATCACCCAAGTCTCTGTAGATGAGAGCCACTGTAAAAGATAGGCAAAAGATAGTTTTTCCTTCTTTCTCCTCCCCCTGACAATACAGAGACAAAAGGAAGCTTTGGTAGGTTTCTTTTAGAAAACAGTGAGAAACATAGGTAGATTTGCTATCCACATACAAACTTGGTTTACTGTGATAACACAGGTTCCATTGAATGTCCAGTTAAAAATAAGCAGAGATGGGAGTAGTGATGATCAACTTTCCAAGTTTTCTCTCTCTCACAGTCTATAAAAATGTTGTAGAATCCTAGACCGGATGAGAAGTACTAGTCAGGAGAATTTCAGGAGGCTGAGAGCCTAAAGGGACTCCATACCATCTGCGCTGGCAATGCTCATGTTGGTATGAAGCATAAATGTGGAATATTAGGAGAGAGCCCATTCCAGTATGAAGTCCAGGGGAAGGAGGTATGGTGGTGACAGTTCATGCTTAATTAATACTCAATTCTGCTCCAGTAGAACATGGTACCCAGAAGAACCCAAAACTAGGATAAAAAGAAAAAACAACAACAACAACACACACACACAAAGAAAAATAAATAAGGAATTGTTTTAGAAGCATACTTGCAAAAAAATGATGTTAGACTTACGTGGCACAAGATTTTTAAGAGTTATCTTGTCATAGGCAACATCACAGGGTCAGACGTGACGCCGAGTTTCTCTTGTTCCAAAGGATCACTTATAACCTTACGCTCAGAGGCAACTTTTCTACTCTCCACTTCCTGATGGCTAGTTCCCATCCTAGACTCTCTATATTCTGGGGCTGCATTTCCTGCTCTGTGCTAAACTTGCCCACTGGGGAAATTATTTCTTCTTCCCATCAAGGCTACCTTCCATACCCTCTTATTTCTAGTATGTATCATTTTGGAGTAAGAGTTTCTTGCTTCTATTATTTAACTTCTCCCAGAGAACTTCCCTTTGGTGTTTTTTTTTTTTCTTGAGCTGGGGTCTCACTCTGTTTCCCAGGCTTGGAATGCAGTGATACAATCATGGCTCACCACAGCCTCCACCTACTAGGCTCAGGTGATCCTTCTGCCTCAGCCTCCTGAGTAGCTGGGACTTCAAGCATGCACCACTGTGCTCAGCTAATTTTTTATTTTTTTATTTTTTTGTAGAGGCAAGGTCTTGCTATGTTGCCCAGGTTGGTCTTGAACTCCTAGGCTCAAGCAATCCTCCCACTTTGGTCTCTTAAAGTGCTGGGATTGCAAGTGTGAGCCACTATGCCTGGACCTCCTTTGTCTTAAAATGCTTGTGACCTGGAATGGCTTCCCCTAGAGAATGCCATAGAACTCAAGATAACTGACTCTGACTCAGGCAAGGAGATAGAGTATCTGGGTTCTGTTTTAGATCTGGCTCTTACTCCTGGGTAACCTTAGCTGAGTTACTTAACTTTCTTGAGCTTCAGTTTCATATATGTAAAATACATATAAAATTTATCTGTATATCCCAGAACTAGAGGAGTGAATGAGATGAAGTAATTAATAGGACCTAATGTTTCTTAGGAGAACTTACTATGTATCGGGCACTGTTCTAAGTGCTACATATATAATTGAAGTGAATGTTTTAGAGTTTATCTGGTTAATCACTAAGGGAAAGATCTCTGCAAGCAGTAGTGAACTGGGCATGCTTAATAACTCTTCTAAAGCACAATTCTTGGGAACCCTGTTGAATTTCTCTGTTCCTTATAAGACGAGAGACTGGTTATCTGCCTATCTAATCTTGTGGGGATTTAATATTAAAAATGTTTGATCTTGTCCATAGCAAGTCCTCAGTTATATTTAGTTCCCTTCCCTTTCGTCTTTTGAATTTCAAGGGAGGACTTAACTAGACCAGTTTGGAGTGATAAGATACTCAAAATCCTTTAAATGTTATTCCATAGTTCCTGCTAATATGGCATGAATAGCAACTTCACTGGTATCATCTTTCATCTATTCAACAAATGACTGAGCCCTTACTATGTGCTTTGCTAGGCACTGGACAGCTGGTTCCCAGTCTTCTCCAGTTAAATACATCACCCTGGAGTAGTTCTACGACGGAGGTGAGCCTAGGGCATTGTGGGAGCTCCTAACGGAGTGGTTCGGGGGACTGCAAGAGACCTCTTGGAGGAGTTGATCTGCCTTCCTGCCTCACTTGGTTTATCACCCTCAGCCAGTATTTATTATAGCATGGTAAACCAACACCCGAGGGACCCTTGCAGGGGTCCATGATGTCAAGCCTACTTGAATAACAATTAGGCTTTACTTGCCCTTTTCACTGTTTTCACATTTGCCTGATGGTGCAAATCAGTGGAAGATAAAACTACTGGAGTCTTAGCAAGAATCATGGTAGAGGCACTAAACTGTGCTGGTGGTCACTAGATTCCTCACTGCTCTGCACTTGTGATAAAAAAATAAAAATTAAGTAAAGCCAGTTCTGCTTGAGAGTGTCTTTAGTGAAGCAGTAAGAATTACCAATTTTATTACATTTTGACTTTTAAATATGTATCTTTTTAAATATTCTGTATGTCCTGTTACACTGAAGTATGGTTGTCTTGAAAAGCACTGTGTGATTGTTTGAATTATGCACTGAACTTGCCAATTTTTTCCCCTGAAACATCGTTTTTACTTGAAAAAAATGATTAACAAACAGGCTATGGTTATTCAAACTCGGATGTGTGGCAGGCATTTTCTCTAAAATTTACAAAGTGATTTTTGTCACTTCAAGAAAAACAACTGACAATATTTATTGCCAATGATAAATTAGCTTTCAAGCAAAAATCAGAGCATTGGAAAACTTGTATTTGTCACTGTGAACTTTATAGTAGCCCATTGCTTAAGGTCTTTCCAAATGTGGCAACATCAATGAATGTGATTTTTTGGTATTCAGTGAAGAAATCAGTCAACATTTGGAAGATCTGCATAATATAGTGAATGAATATTTTTCCAGTTAACCAATCCATGATGTTATAGAATTATGTATGGTTAAAGATTAATGCAAAGAGTAAGACAGACAAAGTTAATGCATTTAAAAGTAATAGAGTATGAACAGTTCATGAACATAGTTTCAGCTTCCAAATTGCAACTGATCCTTAAGAAGTTACTGCTTTTGGAGTTTTGTGTAGTATCAAAAAATATTCACACTTATCTTCAGATAAAGCTATCAAAGCATTATTGTTTTTTAATTACATATCCATGTGAAGAATGTATTTTGTCAAATCATTCAGTTTAGGCAACATATTACAATAGATTGAAGGAGCAAATGTGGGTCTCCAGCTGTCTTCAATTAATCTAGCTGTCTTTAAATTAAGCCAGACATTGATGAGATTTACAAAAATGGAAAACAATGTCACCTTTCTTGATATTTTTTCATTTGTTAGTTATTTTTCCCACAGAAATGTGTTGTTTATGTTAGCTTGTAATTGGCTTACTATTATTTTTTGTTTGTTTTTGTTTTTTGAGTTGGAGTATCACTCCGTCACCCAGGCTGTAGTGCAGTGGCACGCTCATGGTCACCCCAGCATCGACCTGCTGGGCTCTGGTAATCCTTCTACCTCAGTCATCCAAGTAGCTGGAACTATAGGCGCACGCTACCACACCCAAATTTTTTGACTTATTGTAGAGATGAGGCCTCACCAAGTTGCCCAGGCTGTTCTTGAATCCGTGGGCTCAGGCAATCAGCTCGCCTTGGCCTCCCAGAGTGCTGGGATTACAGGCTTGAGCCACTGTGGCTGGCTATTATTATTTTTAAATGAATAATATATACAATCTTTGAATACTAATTTCCAATGAGATAAAGATTGGTAGCTATAGATAAAAGCTTTTCTGGAGTTCTTAATTTTTTTAGAATGTAAAGGGGTTCTGAAATAAAAAGTTTGGGACTGCATTTCTTTTCTTTTTTTTTTTTTTGAGTTGGAGTCTCATTCTGCCACCCAGGCAGGAGTGCAGTGGCACACTCACGGCCACCTCAGTGTTGACCTGTTGGGCTCCGATGATACTTCCGCCTCAGCCTTCCAAGTAGCCGGAACTACAGGCGTGAGTTATCACGCCTGGCTAATTTTTGATTTATTGTAGAGACGAGGTCTCGCCAAGTTTCCCGGGCTGGTCTCGAACTCTTGGACTCGGGCAATCCACTCGCCTTGGCCTCCCAAAGTGCTGGGATTACAGACTGAGCCACTGAGCCAGGTCGGGACTGCTTTTCTAATGCAATGGTTCTCAACTCTGACAGCAAATGAGAATCAACTGGGGAAAGATTAACTGAACCAGAGTCTCATTGGCGAGAGTCCAAGCATTTTTTTAAAAGCTTCTCCAAGAGGTGTTCATGTGTAGCCAGGGGCTGAGAACCACTGCTCTAATCTCTTGCTGCGTGTGTGTCAGATAAAGTGGGCAGTTAGGAAATGATGAGACCAGCTGAGGCAGCTCTTTGGCAGAAGCCAGGCAGGAGCCATTTAGATAGTCTGTGATATCTAGTTGTAATAAATTAATGGAGACCTGGAGGATCAATCTGGGGTTCAGTCAGGAGTTCAGGCAAGGGAAAGAGGCTCTCCAGCCCCCGAAGGCAAGTGCATCCCAGTCAGCCAGAAAAGGGAGCTGGTTATTAGGCAGATCTTTCCCTGGTAGGGGAAGTTAACTCCCTGCCTTTCAAGTGAACCCACTGATTTTGCTCTGGTGCCAGAAGATTCCCGACTAGCCTTCAGGTTGGAGGTTTTGCTTCAGAACTTATAGTGGAGTTAAGGTAACCAGTGGCAATGTCAAGATCCCTCCCCCCATCATCATCCTCTCAGAAATTAAATATGTTCAGGGAAATACTCACAGTCCAGCAGAGAATGGCAAATCCAAACCAGGCCACCCCCCAGGCATGTCGGTTCATTGGACCGGAGATCAGTTCATAGCAGCCCTGAAGGAGTGGGTGATTCCAGATTGATGTGAGAAGAACCAGAAAAAAAAGGCATAAGTGATCAATGGAAAAGTAGGTTCCTATCTGAATCAGTGCCACCTCAAACCTAGTTTCACATAAAGTAGGCTATTTCTACTTCCCTGAGACAACCAGCTGCTAACAGTGCTTTTCTGATGGAACATAAATTTTGTTGACTAGCTATTCTATAACACATTTATTGTGTCTTTATCACTCAATCTCACTAAAAAGTATTGCTATTTTAGCATGACATTCTTTTCATATTAAATACATGGACAATATATTCCTTTTTTTTTTTTTTCAGTTGGAGTCTCACCCAGATCGCCCAGATCACCCAGGCTGGAGTGCAGTGGCATGCTCATGGCCACTGGAGCCTCAACCTGCTGGGCTCAGGTGATCCTTCTGCCTCAGTCTTCCAAGTAGCTGGAACTACAGGCGTGCACCACCACGACCAGCTATTTTTTTGATTTATTGTAAAGATGAGGGCCTGCCAAGTTGCCCAGGCTGATCTCGAACCCATGGGCTCAGGCAGTCCTCTCACCTCAGCCTCCTAAAGTGCTGGCATTACAGACTTGAGTCATCGTGCCTGGCCAATCTGAAGCTTTTAAAATCACTGCACCTGGCTGACAATATATTCTTAATAAAATCAGATTTGTTTTTCCTTCCTAAAAGATTTTGTTGGTGATTTATTTCAAGGCAAAATTATTAACTTTTTGATTCGTTTCTTTTTAAATAAAAAAATGCTTCTGGTGTGCCAGAGCCATCCTGAGAAACATAAATCAGGCCAATTCATACCCCTGCTCAAAAACCCTTGGCTTTCCACCACCCTTACAGTGAAGTTCTAGGTCCTTACCACGGCCTAGGACGCACTGAATGATAAGGCCTGCCTCTATCTCTGACCCCAATCTTTTACTACCAGAGGCGCTTCACTGTAAAACTAATGAATTTAAGCTTCAGGACCCTGTACCTAATTTTGCATGCATATTTTTGCTGTTTTTCCTAAGGAGGATTTATCTATCTATCTATCTAATTTTTTTATGGACTTCCGGCCCCACAAAATCTAGTTCCATCTCTGACCTCTGCTCATCCTTCACTCATTCCAGCCTCATTATACTGACCTCCTTGATATTCCTTCAAAAAGCGGAGACTGCTCCCACTTCAGGGAATCTGCGCTCACACTGCTCCCTTCACTTAGAACTCTTCTCCTGGATCTTTCAGTGTCTCATTTCCTCACTTAATTCAGACCTCTGCAAGTAACATCCCAACAAAGGCTTTCCTCACAACTACAGAGGAAACACCTTCTCCCTTCCCCTACTCTATGCATTCCCTCTCTTTCTTTCTGCTTGGAATTTTACCAGGAACTTGTTTGGTAACATGCTTATTATCTGTCTTCCATACCAGCATGCAAGCTCCACGAGGGTTGGGATTTTATTTTGTTCATCGTTGAATCTTTAAGAACCTAGAACAAGCACCTGGCACATAACAGACACCTAATAAATGTTTGCAGAATGAATGGAATGTGATATTAAGTAATGTTAACAGGAGTGTCTTTTGCAACACACTTAAGGATTCACAACACACCCACATATCAATTACTCTCTTGATCCTCCCCACAATCCTGGGAGGTGGTCATTCATCTAATAATACATATAAAAGCCCACTTATGCTGGGTGCCTGGCAGCGGGCTGGGCATTTAGCTGTGACAAACAGGGCGTCGCCTTCATGGAGCTCATAGACAAAAGCCCCGGTTTTTCACCTTTTCTCATTTGGTGACTTTTCATGATGCCAGTTAGTTTGGTAGTGCTTTACTTGACCATCCTTGGTTTCATCATCAAGTTCTTGAGGTATAGTGATCACAGCTTGCATGCAGCATTTCTGAGCCAGACGGGCTATGATGTAGAATCTGTCTGTCTGCCCATCTATCTAGCTTGCATCTGACATGCTGTGCAACATTCCAGTTGATTTTTTACTATTACCACTCAGGATGACTTCCCTAATTTTGTTAGACTTTATGGCTATTGCCCCATATTTGTGCATTGTAGATCCTAAAAATGGATATGAAAAAAGAGCCATTCACTTCTTCATTCACCCACCCAACATTTATTGAGCATCTATTTTATGCCAGGCATTATGCTAAATCCTAAAGGTATGGAATTGAATAATAATATATAGTCCTCAAGGAGACTCATAGAAACAACAGACTTGTGAACAAATATTGTTCAAGGTGGTGAATGTGATAATGGAAGCAAAATATGCTAGGTGTTAGGGTGGCACATTCTGCTTTGTGAAAAAGGATTGCTAGAGGGAGCATAGCAGGACCTATGAGTCAGAGAGAATGGCGGTGTGTGGGAATCTGGGGAACCAGGATGGGGAGAATCAGAAAGAATCAACAGATGTTGTTAAAGGTGCCGAATGAGTGCAGTTGAGGAGGTAGAGGTACAGGGAATCAGGGGCAGAGAGAGGTATTTTAGAATTTAGGAATCTGGTAGAGTAGGGCTGAGTGATGATTAGTTTGTAGTTGGTAGGTGGTGGAGGGAGTTATTAAGTCCAGATGAGGCCAAGGAGCTGCAGGGGAAGGCGTTAGGAGAGTAGTCAAAGTGAGTGTGGAGGTCCCATGACAGAGGAGAAAGAGTTCATTTGTGTCTTTTCCTCAATTCTCAACTATCTAAATTTAAGAAGAGTAAGCATTTTCAAGCCGTCCTTATGACTATATAACTATATATGGGTACAAAAAGTGTTGCTGTGGAATAAACTGATTGCAGGAAGGCAAATATCCTTTTTTTTTTTTTTGGCACTTTCAAAGAAGTGATGCAGTGTGTACACAATAACAATCCAATCAAGATTTGTTGGCATGAGCCAGTTCCGATGTTGAAACACTGAAAGCCTTTTATTAATCCTGGGGGCAATTATATTGCATACTGTGATTATGAGCAATAAATTTAATTTTTATAGCAGTCTGGACATAACTGATTAAAACAATGCCAGAACAATGTTGCTGTAAAACTTGATAAAGGTTGCTTTGAACTTTGGCTGCAAGCTAATCTATATCGCTCCCGTGTCTTTTTCTGGATTAATGCATCCAGTCCCAGTCTGGGCACCCTGCCAGGCGTGATATGATAATTAACCACGCCATGCTCTTCCATCCGAAAGGGTAGGTTGTATTCTTTACTCCCAAACTAAAGAGCCTGACATTTCTCAATCATTTAATGAGCTGGCATAAAAACTAGCTTTCCTCAGTGGGGTAACTCCAAAGTGCGCAACATTTCAGTGTTCAGTGTCAGCAGATGCTGACAAAGGTATATCATCAAGGCTTTTGGGGTCTATTAATAAGTCTTTATTGGCTTAGAGTCTGTGCTCTGGAGTTAGACTGCTTGGGTTTGAATGCTGGCTACCATTTACTAGTTGTGTGACCTTAGGCAAGGTGCTTATTAGCATCCCTATATCTCAGTTCCTCAGCTGCAAAATAGGAGCCCTATTATTTTTGGCACTACTACTGAGTATTAAAGGAGTTGATATATACATGACACTTGGAACAGTGTCTGGCACTAAGTACCAATAAATGTTAGTTTTCATGATTGTAATCACATTATCCTCATCAGTCTGGAGATACCCTTTTGGAAACTACCTGGAAAGGCTGAAGGTCCCCCATCAAAGGGAAAGTTTAAAAAAGGATTTGACTTTGGGCAGCCAACTCCCATTGCTTTGCTAAGCCATGGTCCGACTGTATGGCTCCTTGAACCACTTTCGCCATGTTTCCTAGCTTTGGCCCCCTCCTCTGCCTTGGAGAGGTGAGTATCTCTCTCTCATTTACTTTCTAAATAAGCTATATTTTGCGATCTAAAAAAACAAAACAAAAACGGGTGGGCACGGTGACTCAAACCTGTAATCCCAGCATTTTGAGAGCCTGAGGTAAGAGGATTACCTGAGCTCATGGGTTCGAGACCAGCCTGGGCAACATGGCGAGACCGTGTAGCTACAATAAATCAAAAAAAGTGAGCTGGGTGTGGTGGCACATGCCTATAGTTCCAGCTAATTGGAAGGCTGAGGTGGAAGGATCACCTGAGCCCAGCAGGTGGAGGTTGTGGAAGTGGTGCATGTGTCACTGCACTCCAACCTGGACGACAGAATGAGACTCAGACTAAAAAAAAAAATAATAATACCCCCTCCCAAAAAAATACCTGGATGTAAACTACCTTCTATCCAAACCACCAACCTACTGTTTTATTAAGACTGTCCTATGTTATCTCTGAATAAGGAATGTGGATATACAATTACAGCATCTACCTTCAGCAATTGTCATTGCTTTGGAACTGGAAAACATTCTTTTTGTACATCATCCCTTCCAATTTACATTGGAAAATGTAATGTACATTTGTACAATTAGAACAAAACTTTGTTTAATGTAAATATTTCTTGAAAAACTAATTATATATATTGTACAACTTATTTTATTTAAACAAAGTTGGATTTTGCAATTGCAATTTTTTATGATCTGTTAATTTTATTTATTTATTTATTTATTTTTGAGTTGGAGTCTCACTCTGTCACCCAGGCTGGAGTGCAGAAGCATGCTTATAGCCACCACAGCCTTGACCTGCTTGGCTCAGGTGATCCTTCTGCCTCAGCCTTCCAAGTAGCGGAACTATAGGTGCAAACCTCCACGCCTGGCTGATTTTTTTATTTAGGCTAGAGACTAGGTCTCACCATGTTGCTCAGGCTGGTCTTGAACCCCGGGGCTCAGGCAATCCTCTCACCTCGGTCTCCAAAAGTGCTGGGGTTACAGGTTTGAGCCACTGTGCTTCGCCTCTGTTAATTTTATTTAAAATGTAAATTTGCCCATATCAGTTCTGGTTTAGTTTACTAACAGAGGAGGAAATAGTTAACATGAGGTTTGGGGGAAAAAATGTAGAATTGTTTACCGAAAGACTGTTACCTACAGTTGACCAATATTTTCCTCATAAAGAGCAGAAGAAACTTCTGGCAGGTCTTGAGACAAGAGAGGACTCACCTGACTGTGATAATAACCAGGTACTCCTAGTTTGCAAGCCTCCAGGTTGAGAGGTTCTTTAAGATTGTTCATAACACAACACTGACGAGGCCAGGGATAGTCAGCATCATTGTTCTTAGCCCGGAAGGCAGATGTATACTTCTGCCAGTCTGATGGACCATTTACACCACAGCAGTTGTCCTGTCAGTGGATGAAGTGGATGAGAGATACAAAATTCTCTTTCATAGTCCTTACTAGAGCCATCAGTGTAGCAACTGAGATTTCTTTTTTTTTTTGAGTGTCACTCCATTGCTCAGGCTGGAGTGCAGTGACACACTCACAGCCACTCCAGTTTTGACCTGCTGGGCTCCAGCAATCCTTCTCCTCAGCCTTCCAAGTAGCCAGAAGTATAAGAGTGTGCTACCACGCCTTACTAAGTTTCTATTTATTGTAGAGATGAGGCCTTGCCAAGTTGCCTGGGGTGGTCATGAACCCAGGGGCTCAAGCAATCAACTTGCCTCGGCCTCCCAAAGTGCTGGGATTACAGGCTGAGCCACCGAGTCTGACCACAACTGAGATTTTACAGAGAAAGAAGATATGGAAAGTGTGTCACATCTTATGTTTACTAAGAAATCCACAAATAAGAGCTGAAGGTAAAGCCGGGCTCGGTGGCTCAGCCTGTAATCCCGCGCCTTTGGGAGGCTGAGGTG
>NW_007245859.1:71552-78710 GCF_000164805.1 Carlito syrichta | reverse complement strand
AATCAAAAAATTCAGCCGGGCGTGGTAGCGTATGCCTGTAATTCTGGCTACTCGGAAGGCTGAGGCGGAAGGATCGCCGGAGCCCAGCAGGTTGAAGCTGCGGTGGCCGGGAGCGGCCACTGCACTCCAGTCTGGGCGACCGAGTGAGACTCCAACTCAAAAAAAAAAAAAAAGAGCTGAAGGTATTGATAGCTTACATTTCAGGGTTTGCAAAATATTTTTTACATTTACTACTTTACTAGTCATTAATGATCTCTGTAGCCTTTGACCTGTTACTTAAACTCCCCAAGCTCCATTTTCCTTAACTGTAAAATTGTAATAAATATAGCACCTACCTTACAGAGTTTTTGTGAGGATTAAATTAGTTAATATACTTAATATATTTAATATAGTGCCTGGCTCATAGTAAACCCATAATAAATGTTAATTATTATTGACACTATAATATCCTGATACAATGTGAGAAGGGTACAATTATTCTGCTATTGTATATGAGCAAATTGAGAATCAGAAAATTGAAAATTTTAGTGGAAAGAAGTTATAGGTAATTTTCTTGTTTTACTTTTCTATATTTTAAATATTTTCTACAGTACTTATATCTGACTTTTATGATGGGATAAAATAAAAAACTGGTAGCCCATAGCTATGCCTCTACATAGGAAAGGAAGATAAATTAACACAAAACTGATATCCTTATACTCTGGATAGAATTGAGACTAGAGCATAAAACACCATTCAAAATCTCTTTTCTTCCTTATTATAAATTCTGCTAAAATATTTCAAGAGGAAGGAAGTTAAAACTACAGGTATCGCCTAACTTTTAGAATAAATGTATCAAAGCAAACTTGAAAAATCAGCCATCTTTAAAGGATGTCCAATTTTGCCAATGGATCATGGGAAATATCTAACTAGGAAAAAATATTCTGCGTTTTGACTTGAGCATTCTGGGGAAAAATTGTTAAGTTTGAACTCAGCTTATTTCAGATTATGATTTAAGTAGGAACAGAGAAGAGTTAGGAATCCAGAATTGAACTTTGTAGCACTCCAACCTTCAGAGTTGGAAAAAGGGTGACAATCCAGCAAAGGAGACTAAAAGGGAGTGTCCTGTGTGATAAAAGCTGTTGAGATGTCAAGGAAGATGAGGATAGGAACTTGACCATTGGATTTGGCAGGAGGTAACTGATAATTATGATAAGGGTTATTTTAGAGGAGTGGTGGGGTTGGAGGCCAGTTATAGGTGAATGAAAGCAGATGAGAGGCATGAAAATGGAGACAGCAAGTGTAGGAATCTCTTTTGAGAATGCTGTGGAATAAAACAGAATAGCAGTGGGATAGAATAGTGGGTAAATATTGGGTGAAAGGGAGTTTTTTTTTTTTGAGTTGGAGTCTCACTCTGTCGTCCAGACTGGAGTGCAGTAGCTGCTTCCGGTAACCGCAGCCTCGACCTGCTGCCTCAGCTTTCTGCCTCAGCCTTCCAAGTAGCCGGAATTACAGGCATGCGCTACCACGCCCGGCTGATTTTTTGATTTATTGTAGAGATGAGGTCTCACCTGCCCAGGCGGGTCTCGAACCTGCGGGCTCAGGCAATCCACTCACCTCAGCCTCCCAAAGGCGTGGGATTACAGGCTGAGCCACCGAGCCTGGCTGAAAGGGAGTTTTTTAATGGGCAATTTAAGGTGTCCATGTAGGCTGTTATGAGGCAGAAACTGACGAAATGGAGCAGAGTGGGAAGATTGTTGGAGTAAAGGAGATAGAATGCAAAGCAGAAGCAAAGGATAGTCCATTTGTCACGGGGGAGAAGGCAAAGTGCACAGGTGCAGATAAATGTAGATTTGGTGGTAGACACATGAGATGATTCTTGTCGAATTAGTTCTATCTTCTCAATAAAATATGAGGTCAAGGCATCAACTGAGAGTGAGGACGAGAAGGGACGTTGCAGGTGTGAAGAGAACATGTGAAATAGTGGCAAGTGAACTTTCTGGAAAAATGCACTGGAAATATTGAGTGTCCATTTGAACTTTGTGGTCATAAGTGTACATTGAAATTAGTCAGCATGGTTGTGTGACTTTTCCCAGCAATGTGTAGCTCCTAGGATGTAAATGAAGAGTGGGAAAAAAGCTATGTTCAAGTGCGGTGGGACTTGGTTAGGAAAGGGTGATGAACAGAGATGGATAGGGAGTGAAGGAGGCGGATGAAAAATGGCTATAGGACTGACCTATGAAAGACTGGTTATAGAAATGGGTTAGTTGGGTAAGGAGGAAAGAGATGACACAAAAAGGCTGATAGAAAGTGGAAAAGTGACCAATTAATTGGAGGTCCTAACGGGGTAAAAATGATTAGAATGGTGATATTAGAAGAAATGAAATAAATTACAGAAGATCGTGGTCAGAGAGTGGACTTTTCTTAGGTGGCACACTTATTGGTGATGACATGCTGGCTATGGCCACGGAAAAGGGTAGCTGAAGTGGGATGGAGAACAAAATCTTTAGGACAAGGAATTGTGAGAATAGATGTTGGTTGAATGATCCCTCTGAATGTTGAAGTAAGGGTGATAGGAATATGGTGAAGAGGTGGACAGTGAATGAGATATTGAAATCTCTAACGAAGTCAGGAGAATGACTGGATGTAGAGAGGCTGATAAATAATGACAATAAAGAGGCAGAAGAGTGATACAGGCTAATGGCATGACCTTCAAGTGTTTTAAGGAGGAAGGAATGAAGGAAGGAAACGGTATAGCATCTCAGGGAAGCAAAGAAGACTTTTTGCAAGTTTCCAGGTCTTATGGTATATGGGGTGTGGGAAAAAAATGAGAGGGAGTAGGGCCAGCAGTGCTACCAGGAGACTGCCAAGTTTCTAATGAAACAAGAGAGTAAAAAAGGTAGTTCACAGAAGGAGTGGAAGCTACAGGGGTGTTGGCTGATGACAGACTTTGGAAAGTTGGTGGTGGGGTAGGGTGTGAGAGCAGGGGCCAGTGTGAGAGCTGGGTCAGATGAGGAGTTATATAGAGGAGAGCATACAGGGCAATAGTGGGCGGTGATAGATATTCTGGGGGTCTTGGACTTTTCATGGCATTTGGGATAAACATGGACATAAGACATGACTGCTAGTTAGAGAAAACTGGAAGGTCAAATCAAGTCATCACCCCTGGTCCTCAGCAATACTAGCTCATAAGAGATATGAAAAGTTACCCAAAAGGCAAAACAGACAGTAGCTGCCACTTGAATTTGCTGTGGGGCAGAGAACACATTTAAAAAAAAAATGTAAATAATACCTGTGCTGTAAGAGACAGAGTGTATGATTAATCTAAATTCCTTGATAAGATCATTATCCTAATAAATGTAAGCGAATCAATATCATAGTTGGAAATAATATATATAGATCTAGGGTCCCACTGAGTCATGTGCACAATATCCCCCCCTGCCCTTCTAGGACATAAAAATGGCATCTCCCCAAGACCACAGGCCTTACCTGGAGCATGAGCCTGTCCCAGGTCTTGGTGACACCATTGTTTTTCCACTGGTCATCATTGTTTGGAGGGCTGCTGTTTTGATACCTTTCCAACATTTGCTTCAGGAAGAGGTTGGGTGTGAACTATGACAGGAAGAGACCATACAAGAGGTAGAGTTAGCACACTGACCCCCAAGGAAGAGAAAATATTTTTATCTGCTTGTTGCTGTGGACACTGAACATTCTCTCCTGGAGCAAAACTGTACTCAGAGGCTCCAAGTTCCGTTGACTGAGGAATTCCTCATGGAGAGAAGAAGCCCTACCCAAGTAAATCCCTGCAAGACAGTAGATGGATGTATGGGGGCTTAGGCTAGAGAATGGGAGAGAAAGAAAGATGCAGAACTGGGAGCAAGTTTAGCTGAAGAGAATGTAGATCATCCCACTAGAATGCCCATGGCCATAGCTGGTTGGAGAAACATAGAGGGAGTGTGGATCCTGGGAGTCAGGCTGCCTGGGCTCAGAATTCTTGCTTTTTCTCTTACCAGCTGTGTAACTTTAGACAAGTTACCTTCTCTTTCTGTCTCATTTTTTTTTCAAGTATAAAATGATGATAGCGATCATGTTTATTTTATAGGTTTATAAGGATTACATAAAATTACATATATATTATTTTATTATCATTATTATTTTGAGTCATGGTCTCACTCTGATGACCAGGCTGGAGTGCAGTGGCACAATCACAGCTCACCGCAACCTTGATCTTTGGGTTCAGGTGACCCTTCTGCTTCAGCGGGGACTATAGGTGTGCACCACGCCTGGTTAACTTTTTGATTTTTTTTTGGTAGTGATATGGTCTCATGGTGTTTTCTAGGCTGACCTTGAACTCCTGTGCTCAAGCAGTCCTCTTGCCTCAGCCTCCCAAAGTGCTGGGATTACAGGCATGAGGCACTGTACCCAGCTTATATGTATATTATTGATGTGCATATTAGATTGTCTGGAACATAGTAAGAGTATAACACACTCCAGCTATTAGCTTATTATGATAACAGTAACTTATATTCTCATTTAGCTCTGTGTTTTTGGAGGCTGTACTCACAAAGTCTCGTTGTGTTGCTGCTGTGATACAAGATGCCACTTCAAAGCCATATACTATAAACATCAGAATGAAATACTGGAAGGGAAACAAATGATAAAAAAGAATTACATTTACCTCCAAAGAGAGAATGCCCCAAATGATTGTTGTGATTTTTGGTGTATTCTCTAAAAAGAATCATCTAATCCTTTATGTAATTATCCAACAAACCCTCATTGATCAGCAACTTGGAATTGGGCTTGACTTAGCTCAATTCTTTCCTTTTCTCCAGAGAACAACTAGCCATTGAACACGGAGATTTCTCCTCCCAGCATCCTGAATTTTTATTTAAACTGTGAAAAACGGGTAAAAGAGAATGAAGTAGTGTGTGAGTACATGTGTGTGTGCGCTCAGTGGCCAGCAGGAGTCTGTGTTTCACACGTTGTAGAGCTTCATAGATCCTCTCTAAATTGGGAGAACTTTCCTTTATGGTGTGAGGAAAATTTAGAATCGCGGAAGTTAGATAAAGATGAACTGGATCGTGTTTAACATCCAGGTCTCTCCTAATAAGCATCCAGTCTCATCAGAGAGGGGCAGGCAACCTCTGGGCACACAGCGATTCTCTGGTATTCTCCTCTCACACGTGCCCCAGGTAGTTGGCTCAGGTGAGCCTGCTGTGTGCAGTAGTGGGGTGTGTGTGTGCATATACACATGAGGCCTCCACACGATACTGCCTCTATTTCTGGCTGGAAAACATCTGAACAGCACCTGGCTTCTGAATCTGGGATGAGGACTGTTTGCAAGAGTTCCATCTTTGCCTTCCACAGCCTTGTACACGTGCTTTTGGTCTTTGTGTTTTTCTTGGGAAGGAAATTTTGGTCAGTGTCAGGGGAGACAGACAAGGAAAACTATCCTCCCTGTTTTGGCGTGGGAGGCTCTCTGAGCAAGGCTCTCTACTCAGCCCTGAATAAAGCTCTGGCTGGGGAGTCAACAGCAGAGCACCCTCAGAGGCCCTATAATATTTTTTTCAGTATTAACTGCTGCCTTGGTCTTTCCCAAGAGTTTTACCAGCTCCTATTATAGAGATTCAGAAGCCCTTAGAAACATTTCAGAAAGGAGGCATGGAGTGAGGTGTTTTCTCCTTTTTTTTTTTTTTTTTGAGTTGGCATCTCACTCTATTGATCTCATTCTATTGCCCAAGCTGCATTGCAGTGGCACCATCATGGCTCACTGCAGCCTTGACTTCCTGGGCTCAGGCAATCCTTCTGCCTCAGTCTCCCAAGTAACTGGGACTACAGGCATACACCCCACATCTGGCTACTTTTTAAAAGAAATTTTTGTAGAAATGAGGCTTCACTATGTTTCCCAGGCTGGTCTTGAACTCCTGGGCTCAGGCAGTCCACACGCCTCGGCCTCTCAAAGTGTTGGGATTACAGGCGTGAACCACTATGCCCAGCCAAGATGTGTTATCCTTTAGCCCCTCAAAGAAGGCTCTCTTCTTTCTCGTTCCCTCCCCAGCTCAGTTCTCCTGGCTTTCAGTCATGCATGTGGCTGGTCCAAAGTGAGGCTGAATGTAAGTGAAGGTTATCTTTTTTTTTTTTTTTGAGTCAGAGTCTCAATCCTGGGCTCAGGCAATCCTTTTGCCTTGGCCCCCCAAAGTGCTGGGATTATAGGTTTGAACGACTGTGCCTGGCCTGAAGGTTATTTTTAGAGACACCTGCCTCTCTTCTCCCTTTTGCCTATATTACTTTCCCTTCCTTCCAAAAGTGGGTACTTTTGCCCTAGAACTAACTTACACTAAGGAATCAGAGAATGCAAATGTTCTGCATTCCCTGAGTACCCAGACAATGGTTAACTCAAAGGAAAAGTAAACTAACGGGCACCTTAAGTTGCTGGACTTGTTCTATAAAGGTAGAATTCAGATCTTGTGGCATTTGGGTAAAAGGGTCATACTGGGGTGGGGAGTTTGGGAACGGTCTCATCACAGTGTGAGAAACTGCTGCCCTGAGCATGAGGACAGGGAGTGGAGGGTCTAGGCCCAGTCCGAGGTTTCCCAGCTCGGCTGACTACAGTTTGCTTTTATCTCCAAAGGCAGGACATGATCTTGCTATTTGTGTTTGGAGGCAGAAGCCACTTCATGGACGCACAGAGTTAGAGCCCCCATGGGTGGGTGCGAGCTGAAGGTATAGTCTACAGTGGTGTGTATCAAGATTTCCTACGGCCCCTGAAAATGCAGAGTGGATGAAGATGTGGGAAGTAAAGGCCATGATACAAAATTATCAGCCTTGAGCTAAAAAAATCTTTGAAAGGTTTATGCATTCTCTTAAAAATTTATGCCTATTTTGTATTTTATGTTCTAATATATCAATGCCTGATGATGATGATTTTGAGTTGTGGCCTCACTCTCTCACCCATGGCGGACTGCAGTGGCATGATCATGGCTCAACCTCCCGGGCTCAAGTGATTTGTCCTCTTGCCTCCTTGTATGAAAATAATAACCCTCCAACACACCCCCATTGCCTCATCACTCACATTCCTGAATGTGTAGCTGGGACTACAGGCATGCACCATCACATCTGGACAATTTTTTTTTTTTTTGAGTTGGAGTCTCACTCTGTCATCCAGACTGGAGTGCAGGG